>NW_025364517.1:0-1432 GCF_016433145.1 Gracilinanus agilis | reverse complement strand
GAGCTGCCAATGACTCAATGGGTGCCCCAAACTTGCTCTATTTCTTTTGGCTTTGGCGTTGTAGGTGGTGTGTGTGTGTGTATGTGGTTGCTCAGCCCACGATTTAGTGAGAGGTGTTTCACCCCTTTATAGCATGGAAATGCCCCAATTCCACGTACCTTTCATGCTGAGCCCTGTTGTGGGGTCCCTCCATTCGTCTCGATTTGTTTTTATGTCCCCTTGAGGAGTCCTGTATATTTTGGTTAGGAGAGGTTAAGGGCTGCTTTTTACTCTGCCGCCATCTTAACCCAGAAGTCTTTATATGTATTTTTGATAGGACAATTAACAAGAGTTATAATAGCATTCAATGGCAGGTCAAATGTCTTTTAACTAAGATGCACCTCAACTCAGTTCTTCTCAAGAAATATATATGTATATTTTAAATGCCTATTATTGGGCACAGGACTATGAGAGGTAGAATATAAAATTGATATAAAAATAGTTCCTTATTTCATGGAACTTATAGTTTAGTAGAAGATGAGTCCTAAATTAAGGTAACTATACTATATTAATCACAAGATGTTGTGTATTAGAGTTGTCCAGAACAAAGTGTTATGGAATTGGATAGGAGGAGGGAGGGATGAGGGAAGGCTTCATAGAGGAGGTCACATCCAAAGAATAGGCAAGAATTCAATAGTATAGAATAAGAGAGGAAAATCTCAGAGTAGTGAAATTATATAATGGACAACTCCTAATTAATGTCAGGCAAATACTAACTTAAACATAACTGGGTAGAGGTCTTTGTTGCCAGCATATGCTCCTGCCTCCAATATTCCAATTCCTTCTTGAGGTGTATTGACACCTTTGGGACAATTTCTATCTCTGGGTTCTAGTTAATTTCAAACATGATAGGAATGGGAAGGGGACATAGAAATGGGTGCATATGTTACCCCCAACTTCAGAAAGATCTAATTGGTACTGACCAGGTATATATGGGGACATCCTGCCTCTGGTCTTAAGACAGGTGTGATGTGAATTGAATTCACTTGGCTTAGCTTAGCTGAAATAAAGGGTGGTAGGACTTTTGTCGAGGTTGATTCTGGAAGTCGTATTACTTAGACTAAGAGGTCTTTTTGTGTGTCTGCCAAGTTGGTACTAGAAGAAGAGTTCAAAGTGTGCCAATTATTCCTTGAGGCAGCAAGGTACAATGGAAAGGGCAATAGCCCTGAGGTCAGGGGATATGAGTTTAAATCTAGTCTCTCGTGTGTACTATCTGAGTGACCTTGGGAAAATAATTTGACTTCTCTGGGCTTTTGTTTCCTCATTTGTATAGGGGACTAGACTAGATGGCTTCTGAGATCTCCTCTAGGTCTATAATTTTATTTTGACCTTCTCTCTCTTTCTCTCTCTCTCTCTCTCTCTCTCTCTCTCTCTCTCTCTCTCTCTCTCTCTC
>NW_025364516.1:0-2381 GCF_016433145.1 Gracilinanus agilis | reverse complement strand
CTCTCTCTCTCTCTCTCTCTCTCTCTCTCTCTCTCTCTCTCTCTCTTCCTCCCTCCCTCTCCTTCTCTGTCTCTTCCTCTCTATGTCTCCGTGTGTGTCTCTCTCCATCTCTCTGTCTCTGTCTCTCCCTCTCCCTCTCTGACTCCCCTCTTCCCTCTCTCCCTCTCTCTGTCTCTCTCTCTCAAAGACTCTTGGCCTCACTGATTTTTCCCAATTTCCAATATAGCTTAGATTTTAGAACCCTCTTGGAGATCTTTAAGGCAAAGGTTTTTATTTTCCAAATTATCTGCTCCCTTTTTTATGCTAAGATCCATCCCTCTTAATGCCACACAAGGTCCCATTAGTGCCTTTCAGCTCCCATACCCTCCTGATGACTAGACACACACACACACACACATATATATAGTCTTCAGGTCTACAAATTAAAAATTTTTTTCAAAAATTTCTTTCTCAATTACAAGACAATTTTAACATTCGTTTTCTAAAATTTCAAATTCCAAATTCCCTCCCTCCCTCTCCTCTCCATCTCTGAAATAGCAAGCAGCTTGATACAGTTTATACATGTGATATGATGCAAAACGTAGTTCCCTATTGGTCATGTTGTGGAAGAAGACACATTTTTAAAAATCCCCCAAAGAAAATAAAGTGGAAAGTGGTGTGCTTCTATCCACATTCAGACTCCATCCGGTCTTTCTCTGGAGGTAGATAGCATTTATCATCGTGAATGCCTTGGAGTTGCCTTGGATCATTGTATTGCTGAGAATAGCTAAGTCATTCCCAGTGATTTTTCATACAATATTGCTTTTACTGTGTACCATGTTCTCCTGGTTTTGCTCACTTCCCTTTGCATCAGTTCATATCATTCTTTTGAGGTTTTTTCTGAAATCATCTCATCGGTCATTTCTTTTTTTTTTTTTTTTTTTTTTTTTTTTTAAAACCCTTACCTTCCGTCTTGGAGTCAATACTGTGTATTGGCTCCAAGGCAGAAGAGTGGTAAGGGTAGGCAATGGGGGTCAAGTGACTTGCCCAGGGTCACACAGCTGGGAAGTGTCTGAGGCCAGATTTGAACCTAGGACCTCCCGTCTCTAGGCCTGGCTCTCAATCCACTGAGCTACCCAGCTGCCCCCTCATCGGTCATTTCTTAAAGCACAATCATAAACCACAAGGTATTTAGGCCATTCTTCAATTAATAGGCATCCTGCCAATTTCCAGTTCTTTTCCATCACAAAAAGAGCCACTATAAATATTTTTGTACAACTCGATCCTTTCCCCTTATTTTAAAAATCTCTTTGGAATACAGATCTAGCGATGGTTTTGTCAGAACAAAGAGTATGCATGCTTTTATTAAAAAAGGACATAGTTCCAAATGGCTTTCTAGTGTTGTTGGATCATTTCACAACTCCACCAACCATGCATTCGTGTTCTAATTTTCCTACATCACTCCCAGTATTTTTCATTTTCCTTTTCTGTTATATCAGTCCATCTGATAGGCGTGAGGTGGTACCTCAGAGTTGTTTCAATTTGCTTTGTTCTAATCAATAATGATTTAGATCTTCGGTCTTGGAACTCATACTTCATATCAATTCTAAGATAAAAGGTAAAGGCTTTTTTAAAAAGAGGAAAAAAGTGATTTAAGGCATTTTTTTTTTCATGTCTGTAGCTTTGATTTCTTCATTTATATCCATTGACCATTTATCAATTGGGGAATGACTCCTATTCATATAAATTTGACTTAGTTCTCTATATTTGAGAAATGAGACCTTTATCAGAGACACTGCCAATTTCCCCCACTTCCCCCCCCCCACTTTCCTGCTTTTCTTCTAATTATATGAGTTTAATATAAATTTTATCCCTCTGAAAACCCGTTTTGGTTTTATCCCCACCCTTTGATTAGGCCCCATGAATGCCCACTATAGGAGGATGCCAGCCAGGGAGACTGACCTCTGATCCAGACTGAGGTGTCAAGTCTGTCCAACCAGGGAGACCCAAACCAGAGTTATGAATGAGATAGTGCGGAAGCAACAACTTGCCTCTGTCTTTGGACTTACCTGATAGGGCAGCTGCTTGCTCTTTGCAAGTGAATGGAGACATGATGTGAGCCACAAACTCAGATTAGCTAGGGGACCAGCCATGAGATTATGTGCCTTTACCTGCTGTAACCCGCTTTCACTATCTAATACATGCTTATAAATTAGTATACAGTCTCCAGAGAATTTTAATCCAAACGTAATGTTGGTTGAATTGTTTTTATTTATGTAAAACCTTTTGAATTTGATACAGTCAACATTGCCCATTTCACATCTCACAATGTGTTCTCTCTCACACTGTCTCTCTCTCTCTCTCTCTCTCTCTCTCTCTCTCTCTCTCTCTCTCCCTCTCAA
>NW_025364515.1:0-6727 GCF_016433145.1 Gracilinanus agilis | reverse complement strand
CCTCCCTCCCTCTCTCTGTCTCTGTCTCTGTCTCTCTCTCTCTCTCTCTCTCTCTCTCTCTCTCTCTCTCTCTCTCTCCCCGTCAGTTTCCACCTTTACTGAAATGAGATGCTCAGAACTGGATGTGCCATTTAGTCAGAGGGCACAAGACCAACAGAGCATCTTCCTACTTGCTCCAAAAGATCTTTTCTATGAAAATGTTGTCTAGCTATGCCCCACCAAATACTGAACTATAGAACAGAATTCTACCATTGTGTTCTTTTTTTAAGCCCGTGCCTTCCATCTTAGAGTTGATACTGAATATTGATGCCAAGGTAGAAGGAGCAGTAAGGGCTAGGTATAACTTACCTAGGATCACAGTTTGAAAGTGTCTGAGGTCAGATTTGAACTCAGGTCCTCCTGGCTCCAGACCTGACACTCTATCCACCCTGCTACCTAGCCACCTCGCCTTTATACTTTATTTTTAAATCCATTGCTTCATTCTTAGAATCAATACTAAGTATTCTTTCTAAGGCAGAAGAGCAGTAAGGGCTAGGCAATGGGGGTTAAGTGACTTGCCCAAGGTCACAAAGCTAGGAAGTGTCTGAGACCAGATCTGAATCCAGGACTTCACCTTTCTAGGTCTGGCTCTCTATCCACTGAGACACCTTGCTAATGAACATTTTCACAACATGATTCAGTCCATTTCTAGCCTGAGGATGGAAGATCCTGGGATCTTGCATGTCAGAGCATTAACTATTCCCCCAAATGTATTCTCTGCAAACAGGACAAACATTCCACAAATACACCTTCATCCACGCTACTGACAAAAATATCAATTGGCTCAGCACCAAGGACAGATCACAGGGCCCTACCCTAGAAATTCCCCTGGAAGTTGACACACACTTTGGTTCGGGTCATTCAACCAGAAAGAACATTGGCTCTTGAATCTGGAGTCCTGAATTAAAATCCCACCTTTGTCAGTACTTGGGCAAGCAGCCCCTGACAGTGACTTTGGGCAAGTCATTTCCTTCCTCTGGCCTTTGTTTCCTCATCTGTGAAAAAGTTGAGATGGCCTTTATTCAAGGTCCTTCCTTTCTAGCTCTTTATCTGTGTACAATCCTATGATCCAATGATCTCTAAGTTTAAAGTCCTTTCCACTTCAAAATCTATAATCCTGCCACTAGTTAACCCTCTCTTGACATCTAGCTTACCAGGAGAATAGCATAAGACCTAATTAGTCCAATGGCTTGATTAAATTTGGGCACACTGTCCCCACTGTTCCACCAGATTATTTCCTCAAGTCAGGAAATAAATTTCATTTGTCATGACTTGGAGCCATGATGGTTCTGAGTGGCTACCTCTTCTCTGTCTAAAGGCTTAAAACTCATCCCTTTAATAACAAGCTCTAGAATTTTGAGAGGAATTAATTGAACTGATCTGTAGTTGGTAAAGTTTCCGTTCTCTTCCCTTTTTAAAAAAATGGGAGAAAATCACCCTTATCTGATCCATTCCTACTTCCCCCATGTCTCCCTGATCTTCCACACTTATTAGTAAAGTAGGTAGCACAAATGCTTGGCACACAGTAGATGCTTAATAATAAATGCCTGCCTTTAGGGGCAGCTGGGTGGTTCAGTGGGTAGAGATCCAGGCCTAGAGACAGGAGGTCTGGGACACTTCCTAGCTATGTGACCCTGGGCAAGTCACTTGACCTCAATTACCTTACCATTCTTCTGCCTTGGAACCAACACTTATTATCATTTCTAAGGCAGAAGGTAGGGGTTTGTAAATGAATAAATGCTTGTTCCTTTTCCCCATCCCTTCCTCCTTTTGATTCCCTAGAGCAGTGATGGGCAAACTTTTTAAAGGGGGGGAGCAAAGGCAAGGAAAAAAAAACTTTAGGTGGGCAAATATAATTTATTAAAAAATAATAATGATACATTTTACAATTTTTTGTATTTTCTGTGATACTGAGCCCTATTAATGACTGAAAAATTACAAAGGAGAAGGGCCACAGCTTGCCCATCACTGCCCTAGAATGGACTTTGCTTGGCTCAAGGAAACTGAACTCTTTCAGATCTGGGCACTCTCGGGACATCGTCTGTTTTATCTTGAATTGCAGCAGCTTGTTAATTTGGGGTTTGTTTTGTTTCTCCTTCTCGGGCCAAAGATCATTCATCTTGGGTGAGAAAACAGAAATTTCCCTTCCCCTCTCTCTCTTCTCCTTTATCATCGTCTCGCTCCTGTCTCTCTCTGTTGACTCTCCTTTTGTTCCCAACATGGCTCGAGCAACCTTCGTTAGCTCTCCTCAGCTTTCCCTTCACTCTAACCCAGTCCCAGCTTCCGCGAGCCTGACCCTGTTCTTAAAAGACTGGGCTGTTCTTCAGAACTGAGCTTATCTTCGGTTCTGTCTTCTCCACACATTTTTAAAAACCGGATCGATTCATCCGTGAGGCCCCTGTGGATCCGAATGTCTTTTGAGTTAGCTTCTTCTGTTATCAGCTTTGTCAAGAAATAGTAAGTGCCTACTATGTGCGAGGCACCGAGGATCAGAAGTATTTCCGTTCGCCCCTTCTGAATTTTATTCTTGAGTTTCCCCTGTAGAAACTAGCCAGAATCATTGCTTTTGTCACCCCTTTCAACTCTAGTATCCCCCCAATCCAGGGTGCCCCCCAAACTATGCCGCCTTTTCTTCTACTTCTTCATTATGAACTGGGACAAAGTGGTCCCTTCCCATCCACCCCCTCTCTTCTCTCAGGTGGCCATCTTTCCACTTCTACGGCCAAAGCTCCTTCTCCATGGTCAGATGAGTCGGGTTCAGAAATAGCATTTCCATCATCGCCACACCTTTTAAAGAATAAAATTATCCTTAGAACGAGTCAAGAATTTGTCAGTTGCCCACATGGTATCCCAAAAGATCCTTCCCCATCTTTTAGTAATCCTCAGCTCTGGGCCAGCTGGGTAGCTCAGTGGATTGAGAGCCAGGCCTGGAGATGGGAGGTCCTGGGTTCCAATCTGGCCTCAGACACTTCCCAGCTGTGTGACCCTGGGCAAGTCACTTAACCCTCACTGACTAGCTCTTGCTATTCTCCTGCCTTGGAACCAACACACAGTATTGATTCCAAGACGGGAAGAGTTTAGAAAACAACAAAAAAAGACTTGATGGCATCTGGATGGCTCAGTGGATTGTGAGCCAGGCCTAGAGATGGGAGGTCCTGGGTTCAAATCTGGATTTAGACACTTCCTAGCTGGGTGACCCTGGGCAAGTCACTTAACCCCCACTGACTAGCTCTTGCTATTCTCCTGCCTTGGAACCAACACACAGTATTGATTCCAAGACAGAAGGGAAGAGTTTAGAAAAGAAAACAACAACAAAAAGACTTGATGGCATCTGGATGGCTCAGTGGATTGCGAGCCAGGCCTAGAGATGAGAGGTCCTGGGTTCAAATTTGACCGCAGACATTTCCCAGCTGTGTAACCCTGGGCAAGTCATTTAACCCGTCCTCACCACTTTTCTTCCTTGGCTAGAATACACAGTATTGAGTCTAAGATGGAAGGAATGGGCTAAAAAAATTAGGGGGGGGGTCTTCCTAGATGGTCTCTGAGGTATTTTCCAGCTCTGACCTGTGATGCTCTTAGCTGTCTTGTCTGCGCTCCTCCGGGACCCAGGGGAGCCGGGCCTCTGGAGGTCCTGGCTGCCGGCTCTTTTCCCGAGGCTAAGGGGCCGGAGGCAGGCCCAGATGGACACTGGCCCCCCGGCTCTCCTCCGGCCGTGGCCCGAGGGGGAAGGGAGTCCCAGGGTGACGCCTGTGGGGCCGGCTCATGTTTTTGCAGGTGCCCCTGCCCTCCCAGAAACACGGGCTGTGACCAAAACCGAAGCCCCAGGGATTCAAGCCAACCAAACACAACCCCCAGAAGACCCCAGCCAGGGAGAGAAGAAGTTGCTGCCTCCCGCCCAGGGCCCCTTTTTCTACATCGGGGGGACCAATGGGGCCGTGCTGTAAGCAACCTCCTGGAGGAAGGGAGTCGGGGAGGGGAGGACCCAGGTGCCCCCGAAGGCCTCCGGGGAGGAGGGATGCCTTCATGGGCTTCTCTGAGCCCAAGTCTGGGCAGCCCCGAAAGTGAGCTGCTCGCCCCGGGCCGGCCACTCATCCTCTCGGTCCACCCTGCCCCGCGCCCCCCGCTGCCGGGCCTGGCCCGGCCTCCCCCCTTCTGGGCCGCCCGGCAGGGCACCCGCCTGGCTGCGTAACCAAAGAAGGGAGGGAAGGGGCTGGCCGGGGCCCACGTTTCCCTCCTGCCGTCCCCCTCGGCCCCAGGATGGGGCCGGCTGCGGGGCCTCGAGTGTCGGTGAGCCTCCCCAGGCGCTCCTGGGGGAAGCCGAGGCCCCAGAGCTAATTAAGGCATCGTTAACCGTTCAGTGAATCTTGTCGTCCCGGCAGGATCAGTTCCTATTGCCGGAACAAAGGCTGGCAGAGAATCCACGACAACCGTCGGGAAGATTACAAGCTGAAATGGTGTGAGACCAAATGCAGGGACACCTATTACTCCTTTCGAGAAGGTGCAGGCCAGAGAAGAGGGCGGTGGGGGGTGGGGAGGGGCAGGGGCTCCTCGGTCCAGAACCCCAAATCGGTGCCCAGCCAACGGGAGCCACCCGGCTGGCCAGCCCTGCTGGACCTTCGGAGCGAGAAGGGCCTTCCCCGATGGTCCGGTGTAAGCTCCCGGGGAAAGAAGGCCCCCCTCCACCTTCCCAGCGGAGCGGCCGAAGGACCCCCGCCAGGGGGGCAGCCCGTTCCCTTTGTGGACGGCCCTCCCCGTTGGGAAGTCTGTAAGGCCATCGAGTCTGAAGTAGCCTCTTCGTAGCTCTACCCGGGACTGCTGGGGGGCTTCTGGGGCCGAGCAGAATAAGGCGAATCCCTTTCCCCCATGAAAAGCCACCCAAAGGCTCCTCCGTTTAGGACCGCTTCCCAGAGTGGCCGCCCCATCTGGAAAGGTGGGAGGCCCCCCTCCCCGCCAACGTCTCATGTCCTAGCAGTGCCTTTGCCACCCTTCAGGCCCAGAGCCATCCCTGAGGGGTGGCGTTAGTCCCTGCCCCCTCTGGCATCTTCTGCTCCCCTGAGAGGTACAAGGGAGCGCCCAGGGTGCCCCCTTCCCGCTGTCACTGAGAGGGCTCCCAGGGGGCAGCACCCCCAGAACGAGGATGGAGGCACAAATCGGTGACCCCAACTCGGGGGCCATTCCGGATCCTCGAATGTCAGAGAGTCTCAGTGACGCAGTAGTCATCGGGAAACGCTTCCACTGGGCTGCTCCCACTCCCATTCCTCCCCCTGGGCAGCCTGGGGAGAGCCTGCTCTTCCTCCCTTTTCTGGGTCTCCTGCTCCCCTCTCCAGAGAGTGTAAAGTCCACGAGGGCAGAGACTTTCCTTGTCGGTCCAACCCCAGCCCCTAGCACACGGGCAGCCTGGCACCTAAGAGCTGGCAGTTAATCAACTGCTTAATGACCGATTGTCATCTGGGCATGATGAAGGCGGTCTGGAGCCCTGAAGCTACAGCCCATCGGTGGGATCTGGGCGCTGGGGCTGAGCCGAGGAGGCAGTGCCAGTCTACGCGGGTCCGCAGGGCAGCCTTAGGGACTAGAGAGCCGCTGTCTCTGGGCCATCACCAAATACTTATGAAGTCCCCTGTGCCAGGAGAAGCCCTGAGGATCCAGAGACAAGCGTGAAACCATCTCTGACCTCCACGAGCTGATGTTCTCTTGGCAGTAGGAGGGGCAAATCTGGGCACGTTTACTAAATGCTGTGTGCCAGGCTGAGGGAACACGAGGAATTGGCACCAAAAATGAAACAGTCTCTGCCCTGGGGGAGCTTACATTCCATTCCATGGACTAGACAAGCAACAGTTCTTTGGGAAAGCCACCCTTCCTCCTCCTCCTCCTCTCCTCTCCTCCCTCTTCCCATCCATCCATTCACACCCGCCCATCCTTCTATGGCTCCCTCTACTCCTCCTGTCTAGCGCCCATATTTTTTACTCCTATCCATTTCCTACCCTCTCATCCCCAAAACACCTGCGGAGGGCCCTATGTTCTAGAGTGGAATCCCCCAGAAGACAGGCACCCGCTCCCCACGGCCCCGTCTCCTCATTTGGGTGTTTCACGGTGCAGGTGAACAACTCCTCTACCAAATCCCTAACAACAAACTGTTAACAACCAAGATTGGCCTCCTGAATGCCCTAAGAGAGTATGCAAGAGTTGTGAACAAGATCAATAAATCACCTACAGCAGCACATATCAAGTAAGGGCCACGATGCCTGGGCACTGCCCGCCCGGCCAAAAGGCACCTCCCAAAGGGAGATGTCTCCTCCCCAAAGGGAACGATATCCATTCAGACCTAGAAAGGACCCTGGAGGCCAACTTAACTTGTCCAACTCCTCTCCCTCCCATTTTAGGGAGGGCAAAAGTGAGGCGCCCAGAGAGGGGAAGGTCTAGATCATGACAGCCAGAATATGAACACAGGGCCTCTGACTCCAAAGCCAATGAGGCGTTAATCCATAGTACTCTGCTCTCTAGGCTTCATTCAGCCTCCTTGCCTCCGCTGAGGGGGAGGGTGGCAAGAAACTTCTATATTTCACAAAGTGGACACTCACTAAATATTTCTATGATGGAAGGAAGGAGGGAAGAAAGGAGGGAGGAAGAAAGGGAGGAAGGAAGGAAGGAAGGAAGGAAGGAAGGAAGGAAGGAAGGAAGGAAGGAACGA
>NW_025364514.1:0-5006 GCF_016433145.1 Gracilinanus agilis | reverse complement strand
GAGAGAGAGAGAGAGAGAGAGAGAGAGAGAGAGAGAGAGAGAGAGAGAGAGAATGTGTGTATGAAGAAAGAATTCATGCCAATGAAGACGTTTAAAAAATTGTCTTCAAAAAGAAAGCTCTTCTTGAGGACGTTAAAGATACAAAATAAAAATCAGAGAGTTTTCTTTCTAAGCAGCTCCCTATTATCACGTCGCCACTTAATTTTATTTCCATTCTCTCCAAGTTAAATAGAAAGACTGGCTCACAGGGGAGCTGCCATGTGGCCACAGACTAGGGATGTCAAGCAGAGAGCCTCGCTGTGCAAAGTTAATTTCAATTCCCGCGGAGGATTTCACATTCCAGCTCGCTCTGACCCACAGTAATTAGCTGAGATAACTAATGATTACTTACTTATTCCTTGTAATTATCTGGATTTAATAATTCGCTGTGTAATTTATTAATTCTCCCATAATAGCCTTTCGGTACTGGGAATGGCTCATTTAAAGGGGAAAAGCGGAAGAAGTTTCAAGATTTCTCTCCTGTTGAAATGTATTCACTCGCCTATTGACAAATTTGGCTCTTCTGGTCGTTCTAATTATCCTCATTATGAGGGAATCTTGTTCTCCCTGTTTGCCATATTAGAATACTATGCTGACTTCCCCCCCCCCTCCTGTTGCTACTGCTGCCGCTATTGAAAAGGAAAATGAAAATATCAATACGCCTTCTAGTTCTTTTTATTTCTTCCCTTTCTTTCATTATCTCCTTTTCTTCTTTTCTTATCTTTCATTCTTTATTTCCTTTCTCCTTAGTGTTATTTTCGAAGTGAGAGAAAGAGCGTTTCAGTTAATTTTAAAGACTTATTGCGAATAAATACTTTTAATTCTGTCTTCCATCTGAACATCGCAAAAGCTGCTTGAGAAGTTAGTCTCCCGATCTTTTGAATAATAGGTTTCAAAGAAAATCAAGGGAGTTTTCAAAGTTCCACACTCCCTGTCCACAGATATCATAAAGACCTTTCCAAGTAAACCAAATGGAAGAATTATATGTAGGGATAATCAACAGCACTGTTTTATTTACAATGGAGTGGGGAAGAGTAGCTGAGCAGAGGCTTTGCAGACTGGGTTCTGAAACCCTGTTCTAGCCAAGGAAAGCCTTAGTCATGCGTTATATGTTGAGAAAATGTAATAAGAATGTATTATATAGTTCATTACTTTTTATTATCTCAGTGGAACTCTTAGATTTCCATGTCTCCAAAATCTTTCAGTGAGATTTGTCTAAAGAACTGTACCTACTTACTAGTTGGATAAAACATCAGTGACATAAAGTATAAATACAGCATCTAAGCATTTTAAATGAACTATAGTATTTTCATGTAATTGCTGAATCTACTATTCCTGGCTGTCAGTTGTTTTCTGTTTATATACACATGATCATAGTGAACAGAATCATAGGAAATAGCTCGATTCTTTAGAGTCTGTTATGTTGTTTAAAATAAATCGCTTGAGGCTGAACTTTCAAGCCTAGGGTGCCAGTGCAAGTATATGAGTCTACTCATATAAACATCTCTCTTCCATATAATAAATAAACTCTTCTAGTCGTGTGACTTGGGAAATGGCTAGAAAAATGAGTCATATAAATGCCTACGGATTGGACTGATATGACAGTGACATTCCATCTTATCATATGATCAGTTACCCTTTTGAGTATTTTCAAACCATCTCTAGATCCCAGGGTCTAGCTCAAGCACAGTTAGTGCTAAAATATTTTTTAATGAACATTTAAGGCATAATAGAACACATTTTGTGCATGGATTGCTCTCTTACTCCCTTGTTGCTTTAACTTTCTTACTCTCTTATTTAAGTCCCAACCCCTCACATTTCTTGCCTTAACTTGGAATTTCTCCATGCCCTTTCTTTGCTAAAAAGACTATTTCAAGGAAATAGTTTTACTTGACTCTCTGCATTTCCCCACAAAACCACCATGCTGATAGAATAAGATCATAGATTTAGAGCTGGAAAGAATATTAGAGGCCATTAAGTATGTTTAATTAATAAAGGGAAAACAATGTTTTTCTTGCAAGGAAAAATACATTGTGGGGGGAGAAATACAACAGTTTGTATGTGCAGTTCAAGTACCAAATCATAATCTAAAGTATCTTCCATGCAAAAACTAACACAAGGCACAAAGAAACCTTTGATGAATCAAGGCAAAGGACATGCTGCTATCCCAACTATTGAATGACTGGATTGTTCCTGATTTTTCACTTTACTCATCATTACAACCATGAACATGTAAAGTTTATTGCAAGTTCCAAAATTCTGAGGAAAATAGTATTGTTCTCACTCCTACTTCATCCCATTCAACACATTTCTTCATTGATACCATCCTACCTGGACTTTTCTTTTGATAAAAGTGTGCTGGATTTATTTATAAAATAAAATATCCACATATATGCACATAATATTTCTCTACCTCCACCCCCACCCCCAACCAACAAGTATACTTTTGGTAGCACTGGCCTGGAGAGAATTGAGTGTTATGTTGGAGAACAAATTCATTCAAATTTGGGAAGTTTCTCCTCCTCTGTATGAAGGATTAATTCCTTTTGAATGAGAGACTCTTGGGATCCTCCACTCTGAGAAAAGTACAACTCTGTAACTGGAAGACAAAGCTTACAATTCAAAAACACTAGGCTTGGGACTTGGCCAGAGTTTGTGCTCTGTCCATGGTGCTGAACGCAAGCTTTCACTCATTGAGGTTGAGCAGTAAACTGAGAAGGCCAGGAATAAAGAGAGAATCTGAGAGTGAAACTTAACGAAAGTAAAGGATTTGGGCTCTCAAAGATTAGAATGAAATAAAGTCTGCAACAAACAATGAAATAGACATCCTGCTACTTTCTTCTGAACTTGGCAAACTCCTAATAATTCTTTTCTTTCCTTTCTTTCAAAGTCTCTTTTCCTTAGCCCCACCTCAGCCTGACTCTTGAATGTAGTGTTTCCAATAGTTTTAGATTTGGAGGGTTTACCCCTTCCCTTTTTGGTAAGAAGATATTGTCATTCCCCCACCCCGCCTTCAGTCTCCCATTCTCTATCCCTAATGGGGTTTGGCACATCTGTAAAGCATACTCAAATGCCACTCCAGCATTTATTGACAGTCTGAATCACTAAAATGATTTTGAGTAGCAGAATCTGGCATTCCTCCATTTAGTCACTGACATTAAAAACACCTTGAGGGAGTTTCACTTTACAGAAGAGCATGGGTTATATAAAGCATAGTCATCAGGAATGGGGAGGCTGAGGAGTATGAAGAGGGAAAATCCATTGGCCTCTTTTTTGAACTACAAAATAAAATGGTTGTTTTGTACAATCACTATTTTTTCTATCAATAATATTAACTCCAATTCAGACCTCTCTTAACAAATTGTTTTAAAAAATAAAATCTCGATTATTTTATTATTTGAGAGAGTCTGAAAATTACTAAATTCAAGCTCATTTCACTGTTGTGAAAGGCTGAGATCAGAAAAAGAACTTCTTTGTCTCTATTCTGCCTGGGAGAGAGCTCTGCCAGCTCCAGTGACTCCACTCATCACAGCAGGTGGCATAACAGAATCACCTTTTAAATATCCCCCTTCCCACCCCTTGTTTCTCCTTCTCTCCAATCCATCACCTCCACCCTAAACCACAGACCTGCTAGCTTCTTTAAGTGTGATGAGAAGTATTGTGAGGGAGGGAAAGAAGAAGGAAAGGGGGCAGGTCCTTCCAACCCAGCTCCTTCCTCCTCTAGCTTGGCACCAAGTCTACTCTTTAAGAGCTGTCAAATGGTAGGGAACTGCTGGAGAGTCCTATGCGACATCTAAGGTGCCCTAAGCTTCAGCTTTAGCCACACCCGGTCCCCTGGCACTGATCTGAAGTGATCTAAGCAGTCACCTCCCAAGCTTCTCCAGTTGGCTTCCTCTCTAAGTGCTAGGGAGAGGAGGGGCAGAAAGGAAAGAAGATTAAGAAACATTGTTCATGCAGTATTTCCATTCACAAAGCCCCTCCTAGCTGCCTTGTTGTGGGTCTGGAGGAGGCAGGTGTAGGAAAATGCCTGTATTTGCAAACAAATGCCCCCACATTATCCTGGCAGAAAGAGATGCTCTCAAACACACTAAGCAGTAGAGTTTTGTTCCTAAAGAACAAGTAATAATTTTAGCTCATTCATTCTCTGCTACAAAACCATGGTCCTCCTTGGACCTAAAATAACCATCATTCTAGGAAAAAAAAGTATGCAAATAATCATGTTAGTTTTCCAAGCACTTTCACAAAAAAGAGTCAAATTAATGATTAAAGCAACAACATAACATTTAAAAGCAATTTAATTTCAATAGCATATTTTAATGGGAAAAAACAGCATACTTTTCCAATAAAACATTAAAATCTTTTCTTCATTGAAAGACAATTCAACAACATTGAAAATAACTTAATACATGACTATATTAAATAAACCTCCTATTAACAGAAACAATGAAACCGGCTCATATACCGAACTTAAGACTTCGGAAAGTCTCCATTATAACAGCAGAACAGCAAAATCTGTAAGAATATATCTATGTGTGCATTATTTTGAATGAAATATTTACAATATCTAAGGTACTAGAAGTCATGTACCTTATTTTGTTGTTGTTGTTTCAAAAGAATTGTACCAAACAATGTGAATTTACAAGCAGTGCACTGTCCCTCTAATAATTAAAATTTGACTTTTCTACAAACAAACCTTCAAAGGGATTGTAAGGGGAGGAAAAAAAGGAATCTCGATAATGCAGGGGTGGGGAGAGAATAAACAAAATATAGAACTGGGAGGTTGAAACACTGAAATAGCCTTGAGATCTAAAAGGGCAAACACCAGGAGGCAAACCAAGCCAACCATAATTTCTTTTTAGTTTTAGAGGAGTGTCTATGTGCTTGTGCCTGTGAGAGTGTGTGAAAGAAAGACAGAAAAGAGGGAGGGAGGGAGAGAGAGAGAGAGAGAGAGAGAGAGAGAGAGAGAG
>NW_025364513.1:0-3874 GCF_016433145.1 Gracilinanus agilis | reverse complement strand
AGAAAAAACACCATCCTGGCTTCTATCTCATGAGCTAGAATAAAGCGCCCGGATCACCAGCATCATCACATGCCCACCCCTAGATTACTCCTTTGCTCAAGAATTGGCTCCGTTGGCTCCCTGTTCCCCACCCTACCCAAAGCTAAGCTCTGCCTGCACCGGCCGCTCAACCCGAGTCTGGGATCATCCTTTCTGCTCATTACTTGCCAGTAGGGATGGGCAGTGTTCCAAAAATTCATTGGCACATTGGGTATTTGGGACATATTTTCCCATGGAAACAATGTTATAAATGGTGGTTGGCTTCCCCGGCTAGAACACAAAACCCCTTTTAACCCTGAAGCTTTGTGGCCTGGAAAGAGGACAGAAGACCAAGGTTCAAGTTCAGTCTTAGACACTTACTATGAAAAAGTCCCTCCCAAAGTTTCAGTTTTCTCCCCTCTAAAATGGGCCTAAATAATCATTTCGTTATATACATAGAACCTAAGGACTAGAGCTAGTGTCCAAATAAGGAAGCCCAAATCCTACCTCTGCCATACACTGGCTATTTCTCACTGCTCTGGGCATCTTGAGAAGGCTTTGGTCTGCCTTGGAAGGGAACCTTCCTCACTCTAGCTCTGGTTAAATAAAGCAACATACAGGGGGCAGCTGGGTAGCTCAGTGGCTTGAGAGCCAGGCCTAGAGATGGGAGCTCCTAGGTTCAAATCTGGCCTCAGGTACTTCTCAGCTGTGTGACCCTGGGCAAGTCACTTAACCCCCATTTCCTAGCCCTTACTGATTTTCTGCCTTGGAACTAATACACAGTATTGACTCTAAGACGGAAGGTGAAGGTTTAAAAAAATAATAATAAAATAAAGCAACATACATTGGGTTACAGATTTAGAAATGGAAGGACCTTGCCAGGCCTAGAGATGGGAGATCCTAGATTCCAATCTGGCCTCAGACACTTCCTAGCTGTGTGCCTCTGGGCAATTTGATCCCCCATTGCGTAGCCCTTACTGCTCTTCTGTCTTAAAACCAATCCACAGTATTGATTCTAAGATGGAAGGTAAGGGGTTAAAAAAATGTAGGCAGCTCAGTGGACTGAGATCCAGGTCTAGAGATAGGGGGTCCTGGGTTCAAATTTGGCCTCAGACACTTCCCAGCTGTGTGACCATGGGCAAGTCATTTGATCCCCCATTGCCTAGCCCTCACCACTCTTCTGCCTTAGGACCAATCCACAGTATTGATTCTAAGATGGAAGGTAAGGGGTTAAAAAAAAGGAAGGACTTCCAGAGTCATCTGGTCAATTCTAAGGCCCAAAAGCAGTAAGGGTTAGGCAATTGGGCTTAAGTGACTTGTCCAGGATCATACAGCTAGGAAGTATTTGAAGTCATATTTGAACCCAGGACCCCTTGTCCCTAGCCACCCAGCCACCTAGCTGCCCCAACCCTTTCATTTTATAAAGGAGGGAGAAGCCCCTCAACTTGCCCAAAGTCATTCAGGTAGGACACCAGGGAGGGGTGGGATTGGATCCTCCGTCTTCTCCCCTCAACCAATATTCTTTTACTATTGTCATAGGTTTTTGTTAGGAAGTCGGTTAAAACCCTTAAAAGTATCGTGTGAATGAATCAATGAAAAACAACAACAACAGCAATAGCAGCTACTTATATAAATTAGTGATGGAAGGCTTGTGAAGCACTTTACAGGGTTATTTCGATTTTATCCCCATTTTACAGCTGGGAAATGGGAGTCCTAGAGAATTTGAGTGACTTGCCTTGAGGGTCACCGAGCTAGAAGTGCCTGAGGCAGGACTGAAACCAAGCTTGTTCCAGCCTCCAAGACCAGAACACTAGCTGAGGAACAATCTAGCTGCCTACACTTATTGTAATTTTAATTTTGATCCTCGTCCATATCATTCACAAAATAACTCCAATATGCTGGTGTCCTGGCCCTAAACCTGAGACTCCTTAGCAGTGATGGGCAAACTTTCTAAAGAGGGGGCCAAAGGAAAGGAAATGCTCCTCTGTCAGTCTGTTTCTAAGGCAACTCTTTCGAAGTTTCAGTGTATTGTATCCTATTCATTGTATTTATCAGATTAGGAATAATGTCTCGTGGCTCGATGGAACATTTCAGGGGACCAAATCTGGCCCGAGGGCTGTAGTGTGCCCATCACTGCCTTAGGTCCTCTGAGCCCTACTGATAAGCCTTTCTAAAGCCTGCCATGCTCACTGTCCCCAATCCTTCCACACCACTGGGCTCCAAGGGAATTGGGAAATGAGTACGGGAGGAGAATATGACTGTGGGGTCTCTGTAATGTTGCACTATTACCTAAAATCTGGAGGTCCTCGCCGTCTATGTAGGGAATCCCTCTTCCTGGTCCACATTCCAGCCAAACTGTCCTTCCTCGGCCATCAGACATTCCCTTTTCCACATTGGTCCCAGCTACCACTGTTGAAATACTCTCACTCTTCACTTGGGGGTCTTAGAACCTCAGGTCTTAAGGCTCAGCTCAAAGGCCTCCCCTGATAGAAAGTCCCAAAGGCTAGTGTTTCCGCTTAAATTACTTTGTAACTATTTTGTTTTCACTTATCCAGATAAATGTTTCCAGTAGAATGGAAAGGGGAAGGTCAGAGCTTTTTCTTTTCTTTTCTTTTTTTTTTTTTTTTTTGGTCGTCTTATAGCGATGTTTATTTAATCATTCCTTTTTGGCCTCACCTTCTTGCTTTACTGCTTAGATAGGTTTCCCAATATAAATGCTCCTTCACTCTGAGAAATAATATCAAAGAATTCCCTTTCTCTTTTTCTCACCCTTCCTCGCCTACCTTTTTGTGTTAGCTCAGAGCCCCCATCCAGAGGCAGCAACTTATGGCAAAATACCTCAGTTAGAATTAGAATCTAACTGTTCTCTGGTGGTAGTTCTCTGTCATCTACTTCCTCTAAACTGTATTCACAGGGGCCCCTGGGTAGCTCAGTGGATTGAGAGGCAGGCCTAGAGATGGAGGTCCTGGGTTCAAATCTGACCTCAGACACTTCCCAGCCATGTGACCCTGGGCAAGTCACTTGACACCCCATTGCCTACCCTTACCACTCTTCCACCTAGGAGCCAATACACAATATTGATTCCAAGAGGGAAGGTGAGGGTTTAAAATAAACAAACAAATAAATAAATATATTGTATTCACAATAAGGGCGCCCTAATTACTAAGTATCATTGTCTTGGTTACTCCAGCTCAGAAAGACAAAACAAAGACTTTAAACAAAGAAAGCTCAAACTCCTTTTCTCCTCTATGCCTGGAACAAAAAGCTCCAAGCTCCTAGGAAGGATCGCTAGGGGAGAAAGGCAATACGTGATTCTGCCTTGAGGTTGGTAGTGGGAGCTGGCTGCGAATTCAGTCGTGTAGCTTATGTCTTGACAAACTTGACAGCAGATTAGGCCAAGCAGCGTCATTCTCCGAATCCTAGTCCCTTTCTTTGTTGTAGAGGTTTCTGCTTATACTTAGAGCTAGCCTCGGCTCAGCTCCATGTTTTTCTCATCTAGAGACGGGCTCTTCTGTCTCCTAGACTTCATTAACTGACTTTCAAAGGTCACCCTGGGAAATAGCCCATCATTTTCATTCTTCAGATTTATTCCATAGGATCATAGATCTAGAGTCAGAAGAGTCATTGGGAGTCAGCTAAGAAAATCCCCTCACTTTACAGATAAAGAAACGGAGGCCCAGAGAGGCTTAAGTGACTTGTCCAAGGTCAACTTGTAAGTGTTACTATAAGTGGAAGAATAGTATAAGTGTAAGTGTAAACTGTAAGTGGCAGAAGTAGGATTCAAATTCAGGCCCTGTGGCTCTCAAGTTCAGGGCTCTCCCTCTCTCCCTCCCTTCCCTCCCTCCCTCCCTCTCTC
>NW_025364512.1:0-1813 GCF_016433145.1 Gracilinanus agilis | reverse complement strand
GGAGGGGAGGGGAGAAAAAAGAAAAAAAAGGACAAAATTTCTGCCCACAAGAAGTTTACATGCTATTATGGGGACACAACATGATTATACAAGGTATGGTATAGTGGGGGTAAGAAAGAGATCAAGACTAAGTGTTTTAGAAAAATCAAGAATAAGAAACATTCAAAGCCTTCAGTTTTACAGATGAGGAAACTGAGGTTCAGGAAAATCAAGTAAACAATTTGCAAAAGGTCACATAAGTAGTAACTCAGTTCCTGTCCCCATTTCCCACACTCTAGGTTGAGGAGGATCCAAAGGAGCTGTCTTTACCAGCAGGTTTAAATGATGAAACTACATATTCAAAACAACAGAAACAAAATTAATAACAATTTTATGACATAGTAGGCAGACTACAGATGACAGATCTAGAAATTTCTTTGATGTAAAAACAGAGTAATCACATGATTTTTCACAGATGTCAGTAATGGCCTGAAAATATTAAGTTACTTAAAACAAAAACCTGTCTCCTAATATAACAATAAAAATACTTCAGACTACATTGGTATCAAAACATAATCTCTTATGATCCTTGGCTTGATGGTGACAAATGTCTTTAATAAAAGGATCACCACCTTATATACCCACATACATGTCTCTGTAGAGTTCAAAGAGTTTAATAATAAAATGCACCCAAATGGATAAACAGATTAAGAATATGGATTCATACGGCAACAGATGATGAAGCAATTTTTAATACAATATGTTCTGTACTGTAGAAGACTCCCAGAGATAAAAGCACTGTTTATATAATCTTTATAAATATCTCTTCTTTTTTATACTTATAATAAGGTCTTTTCCCTCCATTATGTACAAAATGGAAAGATTTACACCCACTCACCTCTGAAAAGCAAGAAGAGCCTTTCTCTGCAGGACCTCTTGCATCCCTCGCAAAGAAGCTGAAAAAGGGATTTAGTCAGTCAGTGTGGCATGTAAAGACAGAAAGCTGATATTACACATATAAAATCTCTATTCTTTTAAGTGTATATCAACCCACATTTATCAAATGGCTCCAAGGTTTGCTAGAGACTGTAGGGCCCAGAACAAGAATTTCATACCCTGTCTTGAGGACAATCTACATAAGGAGATATGTTCTGCATCTATAAGCCAATATTCGCTTAATTCTGAGGTTTATGGTGATACTGTGACAAGCTGATGGTCAGCTCCAGCAGCACTTGGTTCTACTTCCAAAGAGAAAGGTTGGTGACTCCAAAGAGGTACCATAGTCTATATTCCCTGCTACATATATAAACAGCTGGATTAGTTAAAGAATGATACCATTAAGGGTTCACTTAATCTGAGTTCTTTATGGACCAAGTAAATTAATCTCTGTTTTATGCTCAAAAAGTACTCTAATATGGAATTAATTCTTAATTAGGAAGTTGTGGATAATAATTACAAATTTACCCCAACTATAAAGAAATAAATAAAAAATCTTAAAAATGTATTTCTCACATACCATAACGGGTCAATAGTTTGATAAGGAAATAAGAACTGATACTGGTGAAGGACAAGAAAAGGATGTATTCAAGAGAAAGCAATGAGGGTAACTTTCACAGGAATAAATTTAGAGCAGGACTGAAGAAATTCTTTAAGTATTGAACCATTTCCCATTGTCTGAATGCTCACGGGGAAAGGCAGAAGTGGAATGGTACAAGCAACATTAAAAAATATACAATAGGGGGCAGCTGGGTAGCTCAGTGGAGTGAGAGTCAGGCCTAGAGACAGGAGGTCCTAGGTTCAAACCCGGCCTCAGCCACTTCCCAGCTGTGTGACC
>NW_025364511.1:0-8081 GCF_016433145.1 Gracilinanus agilis | reverse complement strand
AAAGGAAGGGAGGGAGGAAGGAAATGAGTTAGAGAAATAAAGAAGGGAAGGAAAGAGCACAGGTCTGACCATCTATCTCTCTCTCCCTCTGGCTCTCTTTCACACACACACACATACACACACACACACACACACACACACACACACACACACACACTCCTCATTCATTTAATTCTAATGGCTCCCTATCTAGGATGAAATACAAACTTCTCTTTTGTAATTGAAAGCATGTCACAGTCTTGACTCCTTTATTTTTATAATCTAATACATAATTCCATCTATGGTCCAACCATATCAATCTATTTGTTCTTTCCTACACAAAGGACATTTTTACCCCAGGTTCGCAAGAACTATTACCCATACCTGCAGTGTGTTTCCTTTCAATCTCTATCTCTCAGAATCCCTAGCTTCCTTCTGGATTCAAATCAAAGGCTACCTTTTTTTAGAGGACCTTTCCTGTTTTCTTAGAGATAATTCCTTCCCTATTAGATCACTCCATCTGTTTCTTGATCTGTTGTATCTCCCATTAGAATATGAGAGCTCTTTGAGGACAGGACATGACTTTTCCTTTCTATCCCCAGCATTTAACCTAGTGTCTGCCACATAATAAGTCTTTATTATATCTGGTTAATTGAGTGACTGCAATTTACAGCTACTCCTTTTTTGTTGTCCTCATTGTCCACTGTCCACGTTTTTTTTAAACTTTTGCCTTCTGTCTTGGAGTCAATACTGTGTATTGGCTCCAAGGTAGAAGAGTGGTAAGGGTTGGCAATGGGGGGTTAAGTGACTTGCCCAGGGTCACACAGCTGGGAAGGGCCTGAAGCCATATTTGAATCTAGGACCTCCCATCTCTAGGCCTGGCTCTCAATCCACTGAGCCACCCAGCTGTCCCCTGTCCACATTTTTCATGATGAAATAAAACACCTTCCCATTCCTATGATTCAGTTTAAACAATGATACTTTGCCATTTCCCCTCTCTGTAGGTATTGACCCTTCCCTTGTCCTCTCCCCCACCCCATGCCTGAAAGTGCAATCTTTCCTCATCTCTGCTTATTGAAATTCCTCTTTTCTTCCAAGGCTCAGCTCAGGTGCCCACACCTCCAACAATCATGGAATGATACAAGTTAGAATTGGAGAGATGGATGGGATGCGATGGAGCTCCAGTCAATGCTTACAAGAAGGGAATCCTACTATAACATAGCCAACAAATGAAACCTTCCCAGATCACCTCAGCAAAAAGTGCTTCTTCCTTCTTCAAATTTTTTTCTACTGGATCTCTCTTTTGCCTCAGCCCATTTGCCTCATTACATTTATCTATGTACCTAGTCTATTCTTTACACATCCTGTGTCTAAAATACTACTCTGCTCTTAAATTCTATATGACTGAATAACATCAAACTCTTTAGCCTTGATATCTTAGGAATGTATAGTTTGGAATAAATTATGTTCCCTGCAGTTCTCCTTGCCCCTCCAGGAGGATATTTTTAAGTGGTCATTCACTCACTATTTACCCTAGAGGTCCCATAATTGCTAATGATATATCTATCCCCAGAAGAAGGGAAGCTCCTTCAGGACAAACACATTTTTTGTCCTCATATGCTTAGCACATAATATTGTACATAATAAATCCTTGTTGAGTGAGTGGTGTTTTTATTCACTGAGAACTGTTACTTACTGGAGTAGAGAAGACTATGTCTGTTCCTATTTTCTTCTTATAGACCCCTTGCCGCAATTTCTACTTAAGAAAGAGTCCAGAGCACTAGTATGCTACCTTGGAAAAGTTGCTCATCTCTGAAAGAATGAATTTTCTTTTGAACTGACTTCAATAAAGACTGACTAACCAAGCAAGCAAACAACCAATCAATGCGTAAGCATTTATTAAAGAAATCATAAGTTTTTACGTCCTTGACTATGAAAGTAAGATCTTTCTTGCCTCCAAGGAGTTTAAAGTCCTAGGGCAATGGCAAGCGAAGTCCTGTGATTGGCACTCAGGCACCGAGCGCCCAAAGTGGCATGTTCCCTGCCCTCAAAGAGCTTACAGTTCACCAAGTGTTATACACAACCACCATTTAACAATTTTGAATACATTTGACTCATCTGATGATCCTAATCATATACCACATCTAAAAGCATTAGTGAGTTATAGCCTGTAAAAATGCACTTTAAAGGTCAAAGGAGCCCCTAAATGCCACACAGGTAACTTCATTCTTTGTGAATGCATTTTTCCCCTTTTCCTTGCATAGTCTACCAATTTTCTTTACAATGTAAATAAAGCTTAGTGCTTGGATAGACTCTTACAGAGCTTTCTTTGGCAGTGTTTTTTAGGAAGTCTGATAGCATTATTTTAAGGCAACACATTTCCAAAGTTTCTGGACCCCAACTTGCCTCTAGAATAAAGTAGTAACACTTCTACCTTTCATTTAAGGCTTCCACAATCTGACTCTGATCTACTTTTCTAAAGATTTTTAATATTACTCCTTGTTCACATTATTCCCCTCCATTCAAACTAAACCATTTTCTGTTCCTTCAACTTGGTATTCCATCTCCTTCTGATCTTGTTCAGCCTGGTTCCTTGGGATCCAATGGACCAAACGTGTTTGGGGTTTTCTAGGCAAAAATGCTGAATTGGTTTACCATTTCCTTCTTCAGTTTTCTGCAGACAGGAGTTAAGTGACTTGCCCAGGCTCACACAGCTAGTAAGCACTGGGACAGATTTGAAGTTTGGCTTTCTAATCTTTCTGACTCTAGGACCAGAGTTCTATCTCCTGCACTGCATAGATGCTCCTATTGTATCTTCTACTTCTTTGCATTTCCACAAGAACTGCTCGGTGCCTGGACTACATGCCTGCCTCACCTGTACCCTTTAGAGCTCTCAGCTTCTTTCAAGGCAAGGGGCAGGTGCCATGTACCAAGGAATCCTTTGTCATTCCCTCATTTGCCAGAGCTTTCACCAGACTCAGATTATAGAACATCCTTCATCTGCTGACAAGTAGTATCCCCATCCCCTGGTTACATATGTGGTTAAGCCTATAAGCCTTATTAGACAGCACCAACTTTAACAAGTCTTTCCTGAACCTTCTGGGTGCTGGTTCTCTCTGCTACATATTAATTTAGATGTGTACTTTTGTAAATAAGAAGACTGGGCATGGAATAAGAAAACCTGAGTTCAAATCCAGACTCAGACTCTTCCTAGCTGTGTGACCCTGGGAAAGTTACATAACTTCTGATTGCCCAGCAAAAATAAATTAAAAAATCCTGCAGAGAAGGAAATAGCAAAGCACTCCAGTGACCTTGCCAAGAAAACCCCATGGAGAGTGGTGGTCCATGGGGTCACGAAGAGTCAGACACAATTAGCGCCTGAACAACAAAGTACATTTGGCAAGCTTGGCACACCTCCTCAAATAACCTCCTGTTTCTATATTGATATACATGTTACACCCTATCTCCAAACTACCCAGAACTAGAATATAACTCATCAAGGGCAGAGCTGCTAGATTTTTGATGCTATATCTCCAAGTCATTGAAGGTGAATGCTCAGTATTGAAAACAACATATGCTCAACTAAAGCACGGAAGACAGCAAGGAAGAATTTATGGAGTGATCATTGTATCCTGGGCCCTGAGCTAAGCACTGGAGATGTAAAGGAAGGCACCAAAAGCCCCTGCCCTCTAATAGCTCCCATTCTAATGGGTGAGACCACCTAAAACAGCTCCAGGATCACAGGACATATATGGGATAATATACTGAAGGCAATCTCAGAGGGAAAGTACCAGCACTGAAGGGGGTTGTGAAAGGCTTCTGGTAGAGGTTGGGATTTTAGTTGAGACTTGAAGGGAAACAAAGGATGCCAGGAAGCAGAGATGATGAAAGAGAACTTTCCAAAACTAAGGAGAAACCAGTGGGTGATGGAGTATCTTGTGCTAGGAACAGAAAGAAGGCCCACTTCCCTGGATGGTTGAGTATGTGGATAAGAAAAGAATAAGAAGACTGGAAAGGTATGAAGGGGACAGAGTGTAAAGGACTTTAAAAGCCAGACAGGTAATAGTATATTTAATCCTGGAGGAAAGAGGGAACTACTGGAGTTTGTTAACAGGTATTGGTGTCAAACTTTAATCAATGAATTCATTTATTAATTGGTAGTTGTTTTATACTCATTAAACTAATGTAACCTGGAAGTGCATGAAGTCTTCTTTGAGATGAGGTTTAAAATTCCCAGTAAAATACCATGTTTCTTAATATTTTGGAGTTTTCAAGCTGCTTTTTATGGTTTTAAATTTCACTGCAATGCCTAGGTTTAATAAAGTATTCTGGGCTCCAGAGATTGAAATCTTCTCACACACACACACACACACACACACACACACACACGCATGCACGTACCGCAAATATCCTTTGGGAAGGCTCTTAAAACTCCTAAACCTTTCCTTCCTTCCTTCCATTTTTCCTTTCTTCCTTCTTTCCTTCCTTCCTTCCTTCTTTCCTTCCATCTAAACTTCCTTCCTCCTTCCTTTTTTTCTTCCTTCCTCCTTCCTCCATCTTTCCATCCTTTCATCTTTCCTTCCTTCTTTCCTTCTTCCTTCATTCCTTCCACAAGTTTATCTTCAGCCCTGCACACTTTCTACTCTACCATGCCTTGGATAGCTGTACTCTCAAGCTTCCCTGGAGGTTAAGCCTGCTCAGTTGATCCTTCAGAATAGCTTCTCTTCCTTGACTTTTCCCCATGCTTCATGGATCTCAGGGTTAATATATCCCCTTGTCTTTCACCTTTTTACCTGCCAGAATTCCTGACTCCCTATGAATGCACTCTGCTCACTCTCCAGCAAAAATGACTTTCCTTAACATATTCCTGATCTCATCTGATCCCTTTATTTCCTGGAGGTCCTACAACTGGATCAAGTTAAGTCTCTTTTTGCAGTTTCCTCTAAGGAATTCTTTTCTGAAAACCATCAGTCCCTAGTGGCCATAGCTTCCTATTCTCTGGCTCTCATGATCCCCTATTTATCCCTTGCATTCTTTTCTCCCTACAAGTCACAATATTCCATAACCAACTGAAGACAATTGGTAAAAGAAAAGCCATATATAAATTGCATGCGGAATAACTGAGATTTAATCGCTCAATCAAAAAAGTACCTATTAGTCACCTAATATGTGCTAGGCACTGCACTAAGAAAATGGAAAAGATACCAACAACAAAAAAAGGAAAAGACAGTTCTTGCCCTGAAGAAATTTGCAATCTAAGAGGACAAAACAGCAAACAAAATATTTTATGTGTAGCATAAATAGGAAATAATAAAAAGAAGGTCCTAGGATTAAGAGGGATTGGGAAAGTTTCCTATAGAAAATTGGATGTTAATTGGAAATTAATGGAAGCCAGTAACAGAGATGAGGAAGGAGAGCCTTCAGGACATGAAGGTACAGTAAGTGAAAATGCCCAGAGCAAGGAGATGGGATGCCTAATTTATGGAATAGCCAGGAGGCTGGTTTTACTGGATCAAGGACAGGAAGAAAAGAGAAGGAAGACTACAAAGGAATAGGTAGGTTAGGTTATGAAGGGCTTTGAATGCCAAACAGATAATGTTCTTTGGTCCTGGAGGTGATTCTGGAACCAGTGGAGTTTATTGAATTACCAAGGTGACATGGTCTGACCTGCACTATATTGGAAACTGCTGGGAATGGAAGGAGAACTAACATTCCATATTTTCTTAGTCACTTCATTAAGTACCTTCTGTCCTCTGTGCTTTGGGCTTGGGCAATTCTGTTAAACATAAAAGCAGAATCGCATTGCACATTGAAGCTTTATATATAATTGCATGCATAAATTAATTACATAAAGAAGGAAGAAAAAGAAAGCCATATTGTGGCCAATTCAACAAAATCCCTCCCCCCCACATAGACTCAGTGTATATTTAATTTCTGTTGTCTCCATTTCTTTCTAGCACAATCAGGTGGTCACTAAATTAAGGCCAAGACCAATTAGCACTTCAGATTCTGGCTTTGAAGATAAATATTGTTTTCCTGCCAGAAGCTCTAAAAAGACAAACTAGTGGAAATTATGTCTTTCTGCTGTAAGTGACTTTTACCTACCCCTAATTAAAGCCATTCATTAGCACGATACAGTTTTTAGGTTACTTTAGCTCCCAATGAATATTGCAGATTTATATAACTTCTTTTCATTCTAGGAATCAAAATGCTTTAATCTAGGCAAGCTAAGGAGGGGTAATTTGGCCAGGAAAGCTTTATCTGTCCAATTTCAGAGAAAATCTTGGGAGGTCAAAGTGTTAATGGTAAAAGAACAGTGGAAACTTCCTTTGAACCTTCACCCTGGGTAGATTTGCAACTCACTGCTATTACAATCCCCACTTTGAGTTTCCCCTGAGGTGCACGTTCTTGATGGCACTTAATAAACTCTTTTTCCTTCCATTAAACAGAGAGGTAGGATGCTGTGAGGGAGCTTTTCTCCACTTCCAAAAGAAATTAAAATAATAATAAAATTAAAATCAAATAATAACCACCACAATAACAGCAATGATGATGACTGAAAATCCCTTTTTTAAGGTTTTCTATGGATTTGTTATACATCAACTCATATTGTGTGGTCCTCAGAAATAAGTCTGTAAGTGAGTGCTACAAATATTACTCTTCACATTTTCCAGATGAAGGAACTTAGGATAATAGACATTAAGGGACTTACTTATGGCCACACGGTTAGTTAGTGAGAGCCTTCAGTGAAATTTTCCATCCAGGTTTTTCCTTACTCCAAATCCAATACTCTTTCCATATTAGCGTAGTATGTCTCAGTGAAGGTGGGCTATTCCTCATGATACTGGAAATGTAGGGGGCATATGGAGAGTCATCCTGCTTCTGTGGAGGATGGCAAGGGGCAGAGACCTACCTCTATTGTTGTTAGGAAGTGTTATAGCAAACTCTGGGAAGAAGATGGAGACCAACTTGAGTGACAACCAACAGCTATACAATTTAGAATGGCATTAGCCAGGGGCAAAAGACAGTTGCTACTACCACTATAAAAACCCAGGGCTGAGCCTCTCAGGGTCTCAGTCTTGAGAAGGGCCCGGGTGGTGGGTGGGTAGGCCAATAGACCTGCAACACTGGCACCTGTACCTTATTGCCTCAAAGATCAATTCACCTGTTGCTGAATAGGGCTGAGAGATATACAGCTAACACCTATCATCAAGAAGAACATCACAAACCCTCCATCAGGTCAAGTCCATGGCTGGGCCTGACCAGGGTCTGGGAGAGAGAGAAACCTCTCCGGCCAGCTGCCAACTTGATTAGTGATTGATTAGCCAACTCTAACACCCATAGCTTAGCATAGCCATCCCCAACACCACTTTTCTTATCCTGGATCCTACCCCTTTGAGCTTATTAGAATGAAATCCTTGAACTGATTCAAGTGAAGACGGGTCATTCTAAAGAGCAATTCAACAGATACAACTAAGGGGAAAGGGAAGTATTTGTTTCAATCACAGTCATCAGCATTATCTGACCTTATTACCAATTAATCTCCTTATAAATCCTTATCCATTAGCCAACCCCAAGCCAAGTAACCAGAGGAGCTGTATGGATTAATATACAGCTTCTCATTACATCACTTTGGCTTGGGCACTATAGGTGGGGTGAGGTGCTCAGCTGAGACAAACATTCATAAGCCCTGGTGGTTACCAGCACACCTTGGTGGTCATTCAGGCATCCCATTCCTCATTCAGCTTAGATCCATATACCATCTAAGGATCTTGGGTCATCTTCATCAAGCCCATCCCACAGAAGCACCATACCGCCCATAACAGAAGCCATGGGATTGAGCTCCCAAACCATCCACAGTCTTTAGAGTTACAGTGCAATACAACATTTTGTACTGGATTATATTATATTATATTATATTATATTATATTATATTATATTATGTTATGTTATGTTATGTTATGTTATGTTACGTTACATTATGTTATGTTGTTACGTTGTCATGTTATGTTATGCCATATTATGTTATATTACATTGTATTGTGTGGTGTTATTATATTATATTATATTATATTATATTATATTATATTATATTATATCAT
>NW_025364510.1:0-3661 GCF_016433145.1 Gracilinanus agilis | reverse complement strand
CTCTCTCTCTCTCTCTCTCTCTCTCTCTGCAGTTTTAAGCTTTAATTGAGTAGCAAGTAAAGTAGTTTTAGAAGTTAAACTTCGATAAATGAGTTCTTATTTAGTCCTGACATTATTTCACTTAGCATTTTCTCTTAAGTATTGGGATTCTCATGATAAATCATCCATATACCCAGGTTTTAAACTAGGCTTGTCTAGCATTAGCAGCTACAAGTACTAGAAAGCCAGTCAAAATAAATATGAAATTATTTAGAGACAAAGCAAGACACCTAAGTGGTATATATGACATAAGCATTGACAAGAAATTGCCCTCTAAAAAATACCCTGGGGATGTACAGTGCTATGCCAGTGAATGTCAATGATATTATAATAAGTATAAACAATAGTGTCAGGATATACTGAGCCTTTATTTGAATAACATTTATTTTGAGGATGAGCAAAGCAATTCTTGAGAAAGTCACAAGGATGAGAGAAGGGAGGAATGACCCTGAATCAATACAAAGGAAAATATTTGAAGAAGAAATTTGAAGTATTCCTCATGATCTATATCTGTTATTATTAATTAGACCTTAATTAATAAAGAATTATGAAACATTTACTATGTACCTTAAATTGTACTACATGTTGAGAATACAAAAAGAGGCAACAAATAGTCCCTACTCTCAAGACCTTACTCTGATGGATAAAATGATATGCAAATAAATTTATAAAACACCATCTATATACAGGATAAATGTGAAATAATTTAAAGGGAAGGCATTAGAATTAGGAAGGGTTGAGAAAGTTTCCTTGTAAATTAATGAATTTTTTTCATAGCTATTAGCAGAAGCTATGTGATTCACTAAGGTATTTCTATAAATTCAAAACTCCTTTACTTTTCCTGACTTTGTAAAACCCCATAGAAAGGAAAACCAAGAGCAATAAAAAAAGAAACTCTAAACAGTGTTCCATATTTTCATAGCATTTTAAAGTTCTATTAGAGAAAAGATCATAGAATCAGTGAATCCCACTCTCACTCCCAACATGAGACTGAGTCACTCAGACACAATGAGTCATAATTTAAAAGCAACTTATTGGCACAATCTGGATACGAACCCAAGTTTAGTGTATACCAATTCTTTGTTCCATACACTAATCAGAAGTTGCATTAATATATAAATATGTATCATATATCCTTGAATGGAGATTTGTGAAAAGGAAAACATAGTCAAAACTGGGTAAAGAAAAAGACCTATATTTAGAAGTATCAAAAGATAAGAAGTAATAAAATGGTAGTTTAGTTACAGATAAAGAAATCAAGACTAAACGATCCCACTCAAAACTTAGAGTAGCAATAATTCAGAGATGAGGATGAGAACCTGGAAACATGAGTTTTAGGAGATAATACATAGAAGCAAATATTCATTTACTTAGTACCTACTATATGTGAGGCATTGTTCTAAGTGATTTATAAGTAGTATCTCCTTTCATTAAAGAGAGGAAGAAAAAGAGGAGGAAGTCCACTGTCTTAGGGCTTGAACCATAACTATATGATTTCTCAATAATAATATCTACAAAATGAGAATAATAATTTATTCTTTCCTAACAAAATTATGATAACAGGAATCTTATAGATCATATATGGCTCTTTGCCTCTTTATTTTTCAGAAATATCCTAGAATTTTAAAATGTACTCATAGAACTATCATATTTAAGAAGCAAAATTTAAGCTGTTTGCTAGTCATTCTGATGACTCCATACCTAAAATGATATTTTGAGGTTTGGCTAGCTCATTGTGTGCAAAATTTGGGGAAAATGAAGGGAATTAAGGGAAAAGCAATGAAAATGATTAAGGGGCTGTTTTCATTGATTGATGAAGACATATTAAATGAATTTAAATGAATTCTCTATGAATAACTTGCCTAAGTGAAGACCAAGGAAAGATATAATAGATTTCTAGATATATCTATTGGGTGTGAACACTGGAAAAAAGGAGACAGATGAGAGTGCAGAAGACTATGATAAGGTATAATGGGATGAAATTGGGAAATTTTATAAGGAAAATAATTTTCAGAGTTTTTGTACTGTTAGAGAGTCTTTCAGGATAAGATCTGGGTATCATAATTGGATATTCTGTGACTACAGTGGATTGAGGAGAAAATATCATGTTGAGGTTATATTTGAGTCATCTAAAAAGTCTTGGATACTAGGACTATCATTATACTCCAGTAGCTATCTAACTGTCTAATGTACAGCTGAATCAATCTTTTGATGCCCTTTTCACATGTTAAGATCAGTGGTAGACCTTCATCCAGGCTTTGACCATGACTATTTAACTGGAGATAAAGCACTTGCTTAGTGCACTGTGAATCATAACTTTCTAATATTAGAGTTTGAGCATAAAGATATGTGACTGCCCTAAATCAAGGGATAAGACACATGAGTCTCTACTCAGACCAGTCTTTTGTAGTGTCTAAGTTATTCCCCCTTTCTTTTCTGGACTCTACATTTTATTTTTTTCATGTAGTTTTTTGCCTTGATATAGGGTATTAGAGGGGTGAGAAGTTTGGGGAAAAAAAGGGTATTATAGTGTAACAATCCTTTGCCATGCTCACATTCCATGTTAAAGCCTTTTCCCAAATGAAGATGATACATGATATGGTTCCTAATTAATGAACTCCACAGAAGCTGATAACAATTAAGTTTTAATAAGGCCTTAATAATTAACATTTTAACCATTATTTCATGGGGAGCAAAACATTAGATTAGTTATGCTTGTAGGAAGTAATCAGCAAAGAATTGCTCCACTCATTTCTAACTAATTATAATTATCCTGGGCTTTTCTACAGCACCTTTCAATGAAGAATCTTAGGCTATGTTGATACCAAAGAAAGAAAAAAAATTACAAAGAACTTTGAAATTTAAATCCAAATTCACCGCATTAAATGTGAAAATGGGAATGTTAATTAGATGTTATTGACAGTAATTGTAAGAAATAGTGGAAGGACAAAGATGGCTTATTCTAGGAATACTCTCAAATTGTTTCTCTGATAATTTTATATACATATACATATAATTGGGCCAAGATACAACAGAGAAGAGATTTGAAACAGAAGATCAGCCAGTGCCAAGATCAGCAGGTGAAAGAAGAACTTCGAACACTGTACTGGGAAATTAACCGTCAAGTCAAGAAGAGCACAAGATATGACAAGAGATGGTTCATTCACGATATGACCGAGGAAGCAGAAACAGCAGCTGGACAGGGGAACATGAAGAGGGTATACGAAATAACAAGAACTCTATCGGGAAAGAACTACAACCCTAGCAAGCCAGTGAAGGACAAGACTGGCAAGACAATAACAAGCGATGCAGGGCAGAGAGCCCGATGGGCAGAGCATTTCGAAGAAATCCTGAACCGACCGCCTCCACTAACTGTTCTGGACATACCACCAGCCACCGAACTGCTTCAGGTGAACACGGGCCCACCTACCAAAGTTGAGATCATCAAAGCCATTAAGACCATGAAAAAACGGCAAGGCTGCAGGTCCCCCTGAGGCACTCAAGGCAGACCCAGAAATGTCAGCGGAGATGCTACAACCCCTCCTGCAGAAGATCTGGGAACAGGAACAAGTCCCGACAGACTGGAAACTAGGCTACCTGGTGAAGCTACCCAAGAAAGGTG
>NW_025364509.1:0-4953 GCF_016433145.1 Gracilinanus agilis | reverse complement strand
TGTGTATAAGAGACAGCTTCCTTCCTTCCTTCCTTCCTTCCTTCCTTCCTTCCTTCCTTCCTTCCTTCCTTCCTATCTTAAATCCTTACCTTCTATCCTAGAATTGATATGGCTATGCAATTAGGATTAAGTGACTTGCTCAGATTTGAATCTAAGACCTCTTATCTCTAGACCTGGCTCTCTATCCACTGAGCCACCTTAGATGCCCATTTGTATTTTATCTTAAAAGCAAGGGCAAACCACTGGAGCTCCTTGAGTATAATGTGATGGAGGTCAGACATATGTGTTGGGATTATTAATTTAGCATCTCTGCAGAGGGTAGATCGGAGAGGAGAGAGATAGGAAGCAGAAAGGTAAGAAGAAACTGAATGAGAATGATGATTCTGTAGAGAGAAGGGGATAAAGTGGAGACAAAGGAAGACAGAATGGATAAGATCAGCAATTGATCAGATGTGGATGGTGAAGAAGACTTGAAAGTTTTGAATCTGGGTGACTAGAAAGATGAGAAATAGGAAAGTTTGGAAAACAGGAGGTTTTAGGGAGACACAATTTTTGTTTTGGACATGAGTTGGAGATGCCTTGGGGACATTGAATTAGAGATTGAGATTAAGTATTAAAAGAGAGTGAAATTCAGGACACAGGCTTGGGATCTAGGAGTTATCTGCATAGAGGTAAACAATTGAACCCATGAAAGCTGATTGTGCCTAGCACATAGTAGGGGCTTAATAAATACTAGTTGACTGGCTGACGAAAACACCAAAGAGAGAAAGAATAGACAAAGAAGAAAAGAAGGGCAGGTATGCTTGGGGAGCATCCTGGGGTGCGTGTACATATAGAGGCTGGAACATGGATAATAATTCAGCAAAGGGAGCAGAGGAAGCAATTAAACAGGCAGGAGGAGAGCCAGCTGAAAACAATGTCATGAGAACCCCAGGATGGAGAGCATCTAGACCAGTGATTCCCAAAGTGGGCGCCACCGCCTCCTGGTGGGTGCTGCAGCGATCCAGGAGGGCAGTGATGGCCACAGGGGCATTTATCTTTCCTATTAATTGCTATAAAAATTTAAAAAAAATGTAATTTCCAGGGGTGCTAAGTTTTCTGGAAAGGGGGTGGTAGGCCAAAAAAAGTTTGGAAAACACTGATCTAGAAGGAAGTGGCCAAATGCTATAGAGAATTTGAGGATGGGGACTGAGAAAAGGCCATTGGACTTGCAATCAGAGATCTTGGGTAAACTTAGGGAGAGCGGTTGAGTGATAAGATTGGAAGCCAGATTATGAGAGGTTGAGAAGTGAGAAAATGGAGGCACCAATATGGAGACCACTTTGTGAAAGAGTATGATTGTGAAATGGAGGATTACTTGCAAGGGGATGGTACAATCGATTTTTTTTAAAGGATGGAAGACATAAGCAATAAGAGAAAAACTAGTAGGTAAGAAAAGATTAAAAATTAGGGAGAGAAGATCACATGATGGAATTTGAGCTGAAAGGGACCTTAGATGTCATCTAGTCCAACCCCTTCATTTTGCAGACAAGGAAACTGAGGCCAAGAAACATTAAAGTAGTTCTTGAAGATCATACAATTAAAGCTGTTTGTTGAACCTGAGTCCTCCAACTCCAGACCCAGCATTTTTTCCTCATGTCTGAACCACCTTTGAGGCTCATGTGCTATAAGAACATAAGAAATAGTTTTTTCTAAGAAAAAAAGCCGCAATTTAAAGCATACCTACAAATCAAAGCTACCCTTCCAAGTAGTCCCCTTGGGACTTTACATGCTTATTCCAGCAGTGTTGTCATTGCTTAGAGAACATTTAGAATTGTAGTAGGATATTTGTTAATTAAGAATTCATTAGGAAATAGAACAAGTAGCGTAAGTTATTGATAAATGCATAAGAGATTTATAAGATAGGTCTCTTTAAAAAAATCTGAGTAGAATCTCAGATGGACTTAGGAGTAAGAGAGAATTTTCCCAGAGTGCTTTGGGAGACAGTTACCCAACTGACACTGCACTCTGTGGGCTGACCCATTCCCAGAAGGAGGTCCAAGAACAGCTCTGTGAGATTTGAAAAATCTTAGTGTTTTACGTCAAATATTTATCTACAAGATCTGACTAATGAGGGAGGTTGTAGGTGACCATCGGGGCAAGCCCAACAGGTTTGCTGGGCAAGTGGAGAAGGCTGTGGAGATTCCAACTATTTGTCATCTATATATAGCAAGGAGAGAGAGACCTAACTTATTTCTCTTGTATATAATTTAGATAGGATAGATAGGTTAAGGTTTTGGGGGGATTTAGATATAATAGGAAGAGAGAGAGTAGCCCCAACTCTGTTGGGGAAGAAGGAGATTCCTGCAGATCAGATCTGGTTGGCTGGAGTAAGAAAATTTAGCTTAGGGATTTATATATCATAAGAATTTATTTCCAATAGTTTCCTTTTACTATCCCTTTCCTTAGTTTTTTATTTTTTTAACCATAATAAAAAATATTATTTTATACAACTGGCTGAGCTGGAATTCTTAGGCTGATCTGAGAAGCCATTTTCTCAAACAGTCAAATCCATACAGGACATAATTATTGGTATTACTATCTTATACCAATAATCAATAAGGGGCGGGAACCTTTATAACAGAATTCCTCTTTGGGTATTGTGTCCAGGAAAAGTTTCCCAACCAGAGGTAGTCTTATGACATCAGGATCACCACTTTTTTTTTTTTTTTTAACCCTTAACTTCTGTGTATTGGTTCCTTGTTGGAAGAGCAGTAAGGGTGGGCAATGGGGGTCAAGTGACTTGCCCAGGGTCACACAGCTGGGAAGTGTCTGAGGCCAGATTTGAACCCAAGACCTCCCATCTCTAGGCCTGACTCTCACTCCACTGAGCTACCCAGCTGCCCCCTGGATCACCACTTTTTGCTTGATTTCTTGCCACATTTCCCTAGACCTGCCTCCAAGTGACTTCTGGCTGTGTCTAAAAATCAGATCCATTATAACATGTCAGAGATTTACTACTCTTGAGGATATTTGCTTAAGACACGACACAGGCTCCAAAAGCAATTCTTTTTTTTTTCCCCCTCTCTCTTTTTAAAACCCTTACTTTTCTGTCTTAGTAACAACTCTAACACAGAAGGGCAAGCAAGAGAGCTAGGCAAATAGAACCAAATGACTTGCCCAGGGTCACACAGCTAGGAAGATCTGAGATTTGAACCCAGGACTTCCTGTCTCTAGGCCTAACTTTCTATCCATTGAACCATCTAGGCACAAAGGCCCCACAAAGGCAATTCTTGAGAGTTTCAGACATTTCTTTGAATGATGCCATCCCAGGGGGTTTAAATAAGTTTGTGACCTTTTCAAGTGACTTCTTGGAGGTGGAGCAGTGGCTTGTTGGGGAGGAAGAGCATTTAGTTGATTAGCATTTAAGATTGGTTGGAGAGGATTCTTGCAGTGACTTTGAGCTTTTCTGCTTCTACTCCGCCATCTTGGATCTGCCTGTGTGACCTTGAGAAAATCACTCTACTTCTCCCAGGACTTGGTTTTGTCACCTATAAAATGGCAGAAGGGAGAATTTGGACCAGATGTTTCCTGAAATCTCTTTGAATCCCAGATCTGTGACATCGTTATCCTAAGAGCCTGGGGACAATACCTAGAAAGTCTGAGCACTACAAATGAGCCAATTGATCCATAGTCCTAGATTTGATGGGGGGGAGGGGAGGGAAGGGGGACAAGTTGGAGTTTCTGAGGAGAAAGCAATGAGGGATAGCATCAGTAAGTTGCCTAGGGAGCTGAGAGGTCAAATGAGTCACCCTAGCTAACCGCCAGTATGCATCAGAGGCAAGACTTGAACCCAGATCTTTCTAATCCCTAGACCAGCTCTCTTGGGAGAAAAGGAAGGGGGGAAGAGGAAATGGGGAATGGGGAATGGTTTTTCCTTTTTGAGAAAAAGAGCAATGACTGCCCCAGAACCTTTGCCAAACTGAGGCAGCGAGGTGGTACAGTGGATCCAGTCTTGGACTTGGGAATTCTGCCTCAGACACTAGCGATGGGGCCCCAGGCACCGTCTGCCCCATTTTCCTCATCTGTGAAATGAGGACAATAAAAGCACCTAAGATCGTCGTGAATAGATGAGGTGGTGTTTGTAAAATGCTTTGTGAACCGTAACACGCTATATAAATGTTAGTGACTATTGTCCGCCCCGACCTCTTTTCCAGTGTTCCTTAGGGTCGGTCCTAGCTCCAAAGCAGAGGAGAGCCCAATGGAAGACAATGATGAAGTTGGCCTCCTTCCCGTTCCCCTTCCCTGCCCTCCTCCCTCCCCTTTTTTCCTTCTAACAAGTCTTGGACACTCTCAAAAGAGAACTGTCATCTTGGACCTGGGGCCTGGGCTCTCCTCCCAGAGTCATTCTGGGAAACTCTCCACAAAGCCCGGAGATTTATGGTAGGAAACAACTTCCCAGCCTAGATTCACTGAGTGGGGAAAAAACCTGCCAAGTGAACATCTCTTAGTTCAAAACCTAAAGCCAAGATCCTACGACTGGTCATCCTGAGCTCGTTTTTTGAAAAAATATGTTGAGAACTATTTCAACATAATTAATTTCCTTTGTCACCCTATGTGGGGTGCTCCTGGCTGCCTCACAAGAAAACTGACCTCCCGATCACCCCATTATATAAAGGGAGGGTATATACGTTTGAGCCTCCTTTAGGCAAGCTGCCACATCCTGTTGGCCCTGGGGCCATCCTTCTTGGCACAAGGCCAAGAAAACACACATGCACCCTCCGTTCCCATCAGGCATGTTTTCTTTGTTTGCCCTTCTGTATAAAAGAGGGTCTCAAAGCAGGATGGAAAGGGGATCCACTTTGTCTCCTGGCCATCATGGACTACCTATGCCCATGTGTAAGTTGAATATAATATAATATAACACAACACAATATAATATAATATAACACAACACAATATAATATAATATAA
>NW_025364508.1:0-1138 GCF_016433145.1 Gracilinanus agilis | reverse complement strand
TCTGATTATGACATCATGGTATTTCAATTCTTCCTTTCTAGCAGTTTGTAGTACTTTCCAAGATTTGTGGATTTTGCATAACATTACTCTTTGAATTTTTATTTTTGCCTTCTAGTTATCAGATTTCTGAGTAGTATTCTGGGGTACTATCTTGATAAAGGACATCCAGGCTCTTCTGTTATCATTGCTTCTGGGTACTTCAATAGCTCTGAGAATTGATTCTAAAATAGAAGAGCCTAAGGTCTAGGTAACTGAGTTTAAGTGAGTTGCCCAGGGTTACTCAGCTAAGAATTGTCTAAGGTCAAATTTGAACCCAAGGGAGGCAGCTGGGTAGCTCAGTGGATTGAGAGCCAGGCCTAGAGACGGGAGGTCCTAGGTTCAAATCCGGCCTCAGACACTTACCAGCTGTGTGACCCTGGGCAAGTCACTTGACCCCCATTGCCTACCCTTACCACTCTTCTGCCTTGGACCCAATACACAGTATTGACTCCAAGATTGAAGGTAAGGGTTTTTAAAAAAAAAAATTTGAACCCAAGTCTTCTGGACTTCACACCTGGAGCTCTACCTCCTGGACTATCTCCTTGCCCCTCCTTCAATAATTTTTAAACTGAATTTGTCTATTAGAGTTTCTATTTTCTATTTCTTTCCTTTTTGACTGTTTTATTATCTCTTGATGACTCACACATTCCTTAGCTTCTACTTGATCAAATCTAATTTTGAAGAACTTATTAAAAGACAGTGAAGTTTTATGCCTGTTTTACCATTCAGACAATATGATTTTTAAGAAATTTGTACATCTTTTGCATTACTTTTATTAAATTTTTTATTCTCCTGCCATAATTTTTAATTGCCTTTTTTATATCTTTTCCTCTACCATTCTTATTTGATTTTTAAAACCTCTTTCTAGAGCTCTCCCAAGAATTTTTGCTGACCTCATGTCCATTCTGCATTTCTCTTTGAGGCTTTGTTTGTACTAAAGGAGAGCAACCATCTCAATTTAAAGAGGAGTACTGAAGCATGGAAAAGCTATTCCTTTCCTAGTTACATAGAGAGCATCTAAGGCAGGCATTGAACCCAGGTCTTCCTGACTTTAAACTCAGTGCCCTATATACATGCTGCCTCAACACTGTTTTGAGTA
>NW_025364507.1:0-5911 GCF_016433145.1 Gracilinanus agilis | reverse complement strand
CTCTCTCTCTCTCTCTCTCTCTCTCTCTCTCTCTCTCTCTAATTTTTTCTATCTTCATAACCATTGAGAATTATCATTATTATTACAAATATCTAGCAGTGATAAAGCACTTTGAGATTAGTGGAGTACTTTACAAATATAATTTCATTATCCTCACAATAATCCTGGGAGGTGGATGCTCTTATTATCCCTATTTTACGATGAGGAATAGAGTGGTTTGAATGAGTGCCTTGTTAGGTTCACATCGTCACATGTATGAGGTGGGATTTGAACTTTAGTCTTTCTGTCTGTAGTTCTAGAGCTCTAGGCACTGAGATAGTTAGCTGTCTTATCTTTTATCTCAAATTCAGTGGGAAATTATGTTCAGTCTTCTTTGCCACTCCCAATTGTTGCCCCTTTATTGGTCATATACATATAGTCTCTAGAGTTATCCATTTTTGCTAGACTAGACTTGTTCTCTTTACTGTTCTTAACCCTAATACACTAACCTTATCTGTGGGACACACCCTTTCCTCCTCCAACCTGACATGGTGGGCACAAGTGGCCTAGGTATGTCCTACGTCCTGCATTGATGTAGCACAAATCTGCCAAATTCCTGTATTTTCAACACCCGTGTTTTAACTACAGAACTCCAAGCCATATTTTGTAATGAGGCCTTCCATCAACTCTCCACACCTAGAAACACCCTTGCATGCACCCTAGGGGACCTCTCTAGCCATGGAAAAAGTTAATAGAAATGTCAACAAGAGTTAAAAGTAGGAAACTTGAAAAGTAATTGGAATTGAGTAAAAAGTTGTGTTCCTACTTTTAACTAGTCAAAAATTATGCTGATTAAAGAGTAAGTAGGTACCTAGTTAAAAGTGTGTTAGTTTGTGAGGAATATTTGAAATAGAGAAAGTGAAACTCGTAGAATATTAGAACTGAGATCATCTTGCCCACCTCCTTCACTTTAATAATAATAATGATAATAGCCAACATTTTTATAGCATTCACTATGTGTCCTGATAAGTGAAATGAGAAGGTCCTTTCCAATCTCCTAATTAATCTACCACCCATACTGGGTATCTTTGTTTGGTTCGGTTTGGTTAACTTTTAAAAAAATGTATTTATTTTTAACATTCTATTTTTTAAAGTAGAGTTTCAAATTCATTCCCTCCTGTTCCTCTCCAACCCACTAAGCTTAAAGGCAAGCAATGTGATATCAATTATATATATGAAGTCATGCAAAACACATTTTCATATTAGCCATGTTGCAAAACCCCTCAAACAGTAAAAAGCAAGAAATATAAAGAAGTTTAAAAAAGTATGCTTCAAACTATGCTCACAGTTCATCTGTTCCCTAGAGGTGGAGAACATTTTTCATTATGAGTCCTTTGGAATTATCTTGGACCATTGTATTCCTGAGAATAGCTAAGTCTTTCACAGTTGATCATCCTTAAATAATTGTTGTTGCTATGTACAGTGTTTCCCTTCTTCTGCTTACTTCACTTTGCATCAGTTCATACATCTTCTCAGGTTTTTCTGAAACCCTCCTGTTCATCATTCATGCTGGTTATCTTTATAGATCTCTTCCAACTCTAGGTCTATGAACTTGTACCCTTTCTTGTATATTTCTAAATATACAGGGGAGCTAGGTGGCTCAGTAGATAGAGCACCAGGCCTTGAATTCAGGGAGAACCTGGGTTCAAATGTGGCCTCAGACCTACCATGTGACCCTGGACAAGACCCTTAACCCTGTTTACCTAGGGCTTATCCTTCTGTCTTAGAGTTGTTACTACAGTATGTGAAATAGTTCTTGAAAGTCCAGTCTTCGTTAATATATGAGCAAAACCACAGAGAAAAGATGGGCATAGGCCAGGAAGAAAAATATGAATTGGGAGTCAGGGATGGGAAGGAAAGAGCAAAGAACAAAGATGTATGTGACTACAGTATTTGAGCCTACTGCAACAGATTCAACCTTACTAGAGATTAGAGATGGATCTGTACACTTAGAAAATTCTCTGAGTGGGCACATCAACTATATTTCCCTTTCTTCTACCCTATCCCCATTTAAGAGAGGAGTGACTAAGTTGGCCAGTTTCAGTCTAGACATTCACCAATACAATATAGATTGAAAATAGAATCAGAGGGCTTTGTAGTATCTTTTCCAGTATTGGTGGTGTTGTTGACTTGATTATTGTTCTCTGAGCAAGGGCAAAAGGTATGTGTGTTGGGAGTAGGTAGAGATGTGGAGATGGGGAGTGGTAGGTGGTAGAGATAATCATTTTTGGAATTAAATACATAAAACTTATATGAACTTGCTCTTGAACAGACTAGGAAAGAGAGGAGAGAGAAGGGGAGGGAAAAAGAAGGAAGTAAGCAGATTATAATGAAGAGTAGTTGGGGGGAACCCATTAGTAGGATATAAAATTTCAGAATCCAGAACAGTACTGCTGAATGTAGGCTACAGTAGCAGGGCAGATGGCAAGATGCCTGCTCTTGGATAAGCTCTTTTTTCCTGGTGAATAGCTCTATGAACTGTTGAGCTATAAAGAATAGTATGAGTCCAGATAGTTTTAGTGGGTTGAGGTTCAAGCATTCATCCCCTAATTAGGACAGCTCAGCCCCAGGATGGAATTAAGCCCCACCCCGTTCCCCATAGACAACATCCCACACAGATAAACTGAATGCCAGCAGGATTGAAAGAGAAAGCAGCCATGTTCTCAGGATGCACTAAGGAACATGGGGAGCTCATAGAAATGATTTGGCCAAGCAATTAGCAAGTAGCTAGAAATTCTGAAGTAAGCATGTCTACTATATGCCCAGGCACTGTCCTAAGTGCTTTAAAAATATCTTATTTAATCCTCACCTCAAACTTGAGAGGAAGGTGCTATTATGATCTTTTACAGTTGAGGAAACTGAGGCAGAGGATAAGTAACTTGCCCAGAATAACACCACTAGTAAATATTTGTATTCATGTCTACCAGACTCCAGGCTAATGCTTTATCCATTGTACCATCTAGCTGCCTCAGCTAGGAGTGATTGGGAGAGCAATAGAGTTCAGTCCAGTCATGTAGGGACAAACTTTCTGGTTCTCTCTGGACATGCTCATTGATTTGCCTTAGAGTAGCTGGATGGGAGCGCATGTGAAAAACAATAGCTCAATAACCATAGTTGTAGGAAATTGCTCATGGAAGGACAAAAGATCACTTTTTCTCTTTCTGATATTCTGAAACAAGGTCATGTAGTATTTAATTCGTGCCAGTTACCTCCAAATAACTATCCTTTGGCTTCTTTTAATTGAGTTTTGTTCTGTTTCTTTTGAACTGACCAGTTTAATATTGTGTTTATTTTTGTCATCTCCCCTCAAGTCCTTCCCTGATTGATGTCACTCCTTGGCAGGGAGGCAATCCTGGCTTAAAGCCTATTAAAGGATTTACTGAAAGAGTACAAATTCTGGCAGATCCTACCATGCTGGAACACTTTTGAGTAAGGGGCCTACAATAGCTGGGCTGTAAGTATAGCTACCATCTAACAACAAAAACATCAACAACAGTAACTAGCATTTATAAGGTGCTTTAAGATGGGCAGGCACTTTACATTTGTTATCTTACTTGAATGCCAGTCTCCAACAATTTGCTGTCAAACCATGAATATTTGTGTGTGTGTGTGTGTGTGTGTGTGTGTGTGTGACAATAATTCTTGAAGGCAGAATGATAAAGTGTGGTCTTGTGAAAAGAGCACTTCTTCTGGAATCAGAGAGCCTGGGTTCAGATCTCACTTCTGATGACTATTATTACCTTTGTTTCTTTGGCAAGTCACATTACTTTCTTGTGACTCAGTTTCCTCATATTCAACATACATAGAGGGGGATTAGAAGTCTTTGAGGTCTCTTCTAACTCTAGATATATAATCCTGTGGTCCCATGTTCCTACTAGGACTGGGAAAGGCTATAATCCATTAAGGTGTATGGGATGCTCAGATCCATTAAACCACAGACAAAACTCTAAGCACTAGAGTTTGCTTTTGTAAGATTCCTTAATTCATTTTTGGAAGAAAGCAACCATAAATACATAAAGCTTATACTGAGCTCACCCTTGAACTATTCAAGAAAAATAGTAATAAAGGATTGGTGAATTTTCAAAAGAGTCTGAATGTAGCTTGAAGAAACCAGGCTAGGAGCAGAGATTTACTTTGGCCTAAGCACCAGTTGGTTCAGTTTGTTTGATGAGTCATGATAGTTCACATTTTTTTTAACCCTTTAAGGTTCAAAAAGCATGTGACTTCCACTAGTCCAAATTTGTAAGTTCTTTACTTCCTTATGAATACTTACCCAGTTGCAATGGAATTCATAGAGAGGTTCAGCCACTGGAAACTTCTACTCTGAGGAAAAGAATCCATATTTACAAAAATACTTATAGCAGCTCTTTTTTTTATGGTAGCAAAGAATTAAAAACTGAGAGGATACCCATCAGTTAGTGAATGGCTGAACAAACTGTGGTATATGATTGTAATAAGATATTATTATACTCTAAGAAAAGATGAATGGGATGGTTTCAGAAAAGCCAAAGATGACCTATATGAACTGATGCAAAGTGAAATGAACAGAACTAGAACATGGTATACAGTAACAGCAGCACTATAATGATAATCGGCTGCTAAAAAAGTAACTATTCTGATTAATACAATGACACATAATGATTCTAAAGAATTTGTATGAAAAATGCCATCTACCTCCAGAGAAAAAATAATGGATTCTGAGTGCAGATTGAAGTATATATATTTTCTTTTTTTCTATAATGTGGAAAAGTTTTGCATGACTTCTTATGTATATTGGGTTTTGAGTATTATATTTTTTGCCTTTTCAATGGCTGGGGGTGGGGTGGAAGGAAAGAAAGAATTTAGAAATAAAAATAAAAATTTAAAATAAATAAAGGAAATTTCTATTCCTTCAAGCTATGGGTGAAGTACTGCATGCAAGTTGAAAAAAAGAGAAATCTCATTTGGGAGTGAATATTTTCTTTTTTGAAAAATAGATTATTTTTATTAATAGTTTGTATTTACACTGACTAACTTCCCTCTGCCCCCCACCCATGTATCTCTCCCTTTCAGAGAGCCATTCCTACTAACACGTTTAAAAAAAAGAAAATTCAGCAAAATTGATCAGCACATTAAAAAATATGACATCATATGCCATTTACAAGTATTTTCAATAGCAATTTCTGCCTCTTGTCCTGCCTTGACTACAAAGCAGATAGATACCAAGAATTCTACTGAAACTACTATTATTGTTCCTTTGGAAAGGATCAAGTGTTACTAACCTGTGAATTAGGGAACTCTAGAATCTGTCGTCTCAGTTTACTATGTCTCATAGAAAAGCATGCTTCTCATTGCAAACAAGAAATTCACAGCATTTCATATAGAATAACAAATGGCTGGCTACGCAAACTGGGGAGATATGGGTTTCCACCATTTTTGCCTCTTAATGTATACTTTGAAAGAAATTATAAACTTAATCCAATTTTAATGACTAGCTTAAGTTGAAAGATGACTCTTTTAGGATGTAACTAGTTAAAGGCAAGAGTACTTTTACTTTGTAACATTCATTAACTGGTTAAATTTCATTATTAGAGTTGACCATGCCATCTTAGAGTGCTAGAATATTGGGTATCCTTGAGGGCCTCTTCAGTAGAAGCTGTGATTAAATTTGTCTAGCTATCAAGTCATGTAAAGTGGCGTAGCTACTTACATGATAAAGTCATTGAAAGCAGACTTTGGGTTTGTACTTCTTTTAAGTGTGGTTTGTTTTCTCTGTCTGGTATACATCATGTATACAGGGAGACACTTGGTCCATACCTTCAAACTTCTTTGCTAATCCATTCTCCCTCCTTCTCTCTCTCTCTCTCTCTCTCTCTCTCTCTCTCTCTCTCTC
>NW_025364506.1:0-5195 GCF_016433145.1 Gracilinanus agilis | reverse complement strand
TATTAAATATTCAAACACTGACCATATTCAGCATCAGTAAATTATATTAAATTTCCATTGGGCTAAGTAGGAAATAGACAGTCATGTTTTATGTATTTGAGCAACTCATTTACAGAATCACAGACTTAGCTTTAGATGGGACTTTTGGGGTCGTTTGGCTCTTGCTTCATTCTACAGAAGAAGAAACTGAGTCCTGGGATGGGAGGGTGGGAAATAGTCCTGTAGCAGGTCAGGCCAGAGAAGTCAGAGCTAAAGGAGCCTTTATGATTGGAGGTCCAGTTCCCTCATTCAAAAGAAGAAACAGCTGCCGAGAAGGGAAGTGACTTGCTAATATATGGCAGTGGCAGAATTTGAACCTAGTTCTTCAGGCTCCAAATTTAGTGCTTGTTTTATTGTATTTTACTGGTAGTGGCTTTACTATAGTTACCTAAGAAGGCATCTCTAATTCATAACTTCTCCCTTTGAGCTCAATGAGAACCTCTTCTGACCAATTGTTAGAGCCTCCTCCTTTAAAGATTCTTTCCTATAAATTCTCTGGATATATTCTTGGGATCAGAAAGTCCTGTTTTCAAATCTTCCTTTGGGCAGACTAGTTGTGGGAGCCCTGGCCCCTCGTTTAACTTCTGCCTACCTCAGTTTCCTCAACCTTAAAATAGGATTAGAGTGGCACCAATGCCCCAAGGTTATTGTGAGGATGAAATGAGATAATATTTGTAAAGCATTAGCACAGTGCTTGGCACATAGTAGGTACTTAACACATACTTATTCCCTTCCTTAAATATTCTATGTAAAGACTGGAATAAGTGATAGCAGGGTGGAGCCAGAACCCAGAAAACAATTTCGATAATAACATTGTAAAGAGAAACCACTGGACAGATGTAAGGACCCTGATCAACACAATGACCAACTGTAATCCAGAGAATCAATCATCAATAATTGGAGGTAGCTGGGTGGCTCAGTGGATGGAGAGCCAGGCCTAGAGATGGGAGGTCCTAGGTTCAAAATCTGGCCTCAGACTTCCTAGCTGTGTGACCCTGGGCAAGTCACTTAACCCCCACAGTCTGCCTCTTACTGCTCTTCTGCCTTGGAACCAATATATGGTATTGATTCTAAGGGAGAAGGTAACAGATAAGAGAGGCCAGAGGCTGAATATGCAGAATAAAACAGACATTTCTGGCCAATGTAGACTGTTTTGCTTGACTCTGCACGATTGTTGCAAGAGTTTTGTTTTCTTTTTTTTTCACTGAGGGAGCAAGTGGGAGAAAAAAATGAATGTTTGTTAATTGAAAAAAAAATTTAATTTAAAAGTGGCTATTGCCCCAGATCCAGGAGAGATGCTGAAGTGCTTTCTTCTTCTCCTGGGAGAGAAGTCAGGGGTGGGAGGTGCAGAGTGTTCCATGGACTGTCAGGCACGGTCAGCTTCAGACTTCCCTAATAGCTGTTCTTCTTAGTCCTTCCCTTGCCCCAAATTGCTTTGTATTCACTGTGTGAGAGAAAGCATGGCATAGGGAATAGCGAGGCAGCTTTGGAGCCAAGAAGACCTGAGTTCCAATCCTGCCTCTGACACACACTGACTCAAAGATGCTGCGTAGGTCATTTAACCTGTCAGTGTCCCAATCTAATCTTGGAGACTCTTAAGTAGCAGAAGAGCTTCCAGCCTACATTGGCAGAGGGAGTCGGCTCACTCACCCGGACCACTCACATCTCTGGTTCTATCTCTACGTACTTTGTACCTATTTGTATGACTTGTCTGTGTATGTGTTGTCAATCCCAAGAGAAGGCAAATTCCTCCAGGACGGGGGCTGGTGTATTTCTGTCTTTTTATCCACAGTACCTGGCACAGGGCCTGCCACAGGGCTTGGCACATAGGAGGCCTTAATAAATTCTTGGTGAGGGCAGCTGGGTAGCTCAGTGGATTGAGAGTCAGGCCTAAAGATGGGAGGTCCTGGGTTCAAATCCGGCCTCAGACACTTCCCAGCTGTGTGACCCTGGGCAAGTCACTTGACCCCCATGGCCCACCCTGACCACTCTTCCACCAAGGAGCCAATACACAGAAGTTAAGGTGAATTGAATTAGCAGAAGAGTTTTCCGGGGAAAGGGCAAAAGGATGGGCAAACACAGTGGTATAAAAGTGATAAGAATAAATAAAACTTGTCCCTTTGAGCTCATTGAGAACCTCTCCTGGCCACTGTTAGATTCTTCTTCTTTAAGGAGCCTGACACAGGCAAGTTAGTGACCGAATTATTTAGCTCCCAGCATGAGTATGCCAGGACAGCTGTTTGTAGATTTTCTTGATTGAAGCATCTTTGATTGATTTGTTCGAATGGACAAGACCAGACAGAGGAATTTGCATTTCATTCTAGGGGCAAAAGGGAGCCACTGAAGCTTCTTGAGCAGAAGAGGGCTATGAGGTATGCGCTTTCAGAAGAGCAGAAGGAATTCCTTAGGATCCCAAGATTAATGGGGATCAAACAACCAACAAGCATTTAAATCTCTCTTATGGGACATGCCTCATGCTAGGTGCTGGGGCAATGACAAAAATGCAGCATTCTTCAATGAGCTTACAGTCTCTTGAGAGATGACATACACACATATAAGTTTTTGTCCAATCTACCAATTTTGGAGAGCAAGTTCTAGGAGTGGGAGGAAAAGAAAAACCTACATAGTAGGTGGCATTGGAATGGACTGAAAAAATTTCATTTTTCTAAAATTGCTTACCTTCCATCTTGGAATCAATACTATGCTAGCTGTGTGACCCTGGACAAGTCACTTAACCACCATTGCCTCACTCTTACTGTTCTTCTGCCTTGGAACCAATACACAGTATTGATTCTAAAATGGAAGGTGAGGGATTAAAAAAAAAAAGAATCAATACTTATGTACTGGTTCTAAGGCAGAAGAGTAGCAAGGGCTAGGCAATGGGGGTTAAGTGACTTGCCCAGGGTCACACAACTAGGAAGTATCTAAGGCCATATTTGAACCCCCACCAGATTTGAACTCCCATCTCCAGACCTGACTTTGAAATCACTGAACCATCTGGCCACCTCTTTGAATTTTCTCCTCCTCCTCCTCTTCCTCTTCCTCCTCCTCCCTTACTTTCTGTCTTAGAATCAGTACTTGGTATTGGATCCAAGGCAGAAGAGGGGTAAGGGCTAGGAAATGGGGGTTAAGTGACTTGCCCAGGGTCACACAGCTAGGAAGTGTCTAAGGCCACATTTGAACCCCCGCCAGATTTGAACTCCTATTTCCAGACCTGACTTTGAAACCACCGAACCATCTGGCCACCTCTTTGAATTTTCTCCTCCTCCTCCTCCTCCTTCTCTTTCTCTTCCTCCTCTTCTCCTCTTCCTCCTCTTCCTCCTCCTCTTCCTCTTCCTCCCTTACCTTTCATCTTAGATTCAGTACTGCGTATTGGTTCCAAGGCAGAAGAGTGGTAAGGGCTAGGCAATGGGGGTTAAGTGACTTGCCCAGGGTCACACAGCTAGGAAGTGTCTGAGGTCAGATTTGAACCCAGGACCTCCCATCTCTAGGCCTGGCTCTCCATCCACTGAACTACCCAGCTGATCCCTGAATCTTCTTCTGAAAGAAACTAAAGATTCAAAAAGCTAGAGGCGAGGGGGCATGGGGGCCAGCGTGTGCACGGTGGGAGACGGCGTGTCAGTGCTGAGGAAAGCTGAAGGTTGTTTGTTTTGACCTCCTCTCTTGGGCTAAATTCCTGGAAGCTCAGTGGAGAGGGACGATGATTCTGTTCGTTCCTTGTGTCTCCTCCACAGAGGCCGGAGTCCCCCCTTCCCCTGCCCTCTTTCTAGCCGTTGCCTCCCCACCGTTCCGGCTGTCTTATTCCTTGTTACAGTCCATCGCTAATGATTCCTAACCGAGGAGGAACCTTCCTTGCCTCAGGTGGGCAGCTTTTCCTGGAAGGAATCCTGTAACCAGGAAAAGAGCGGCTGTCAGAGGGGGCCAAGCCAACAGGCGGGAGCCGGAGCTCCTGAAGCAGAAGTCTGAGACAGGAGCCAAAGAGCCAGATGGAGAAGGAGCCCTGGAGCCTGGCTGGCAGCGGGCAACCCCATCGAGCCAAGGACAAGAGCAGCGGCCCGAGAAGGGGCAATGGGGTGGCTCGATAATCCCAGGCGGGCCAGGCAGGGGGACAACCTAGCCAGCCCTGAGCCGGGCAAGGCCCACGGCCCGCTTCTGAAGCTGCTCATGAGGGGAGAGGAGAAGTACTACCGGGGGGGCACCCCTGTAGACAAAAGTGGGAGAGAGGAGAGTTAGAAGGAATGAGGATCCTTCTATTCGGCATCTCTCGGCCCTTCAGTTAATAGGACTAAGGGATAGGCTGGACGGGATAGTGGAGAGGGCCCTGCAGCTCAAGAGTCACATCTAATCTCTGATATGGGCTGTTTTGGGACAAGTCTTTGAGCCTCAGTTTCTTCATAGGTAAAATGGGGACGACATATTATTTATGAACACACAGTTGCTTGAGAATCCAATGAAAAGGTGAATATAAAACCCACAAGAGGCAACAGGACAGAATGTTGGGGAAGAAGAGCAGGTTTAACTCCTGTCTCTGGAGCTGAGGGACGTAGGCAAGGTCCAGTTCTTGACCCTCTGACTCTCCGATTTTGGACGGAGATAAAAATACCCAGATTGCCCATCTCGCTGGGCTCTTGTGATAATCCAAGGAGATAATGTGAGTAAAGGGCCCTGCAGGCTCCAAAGCAAGTCTAATGATGACCAGGAGGATGATGTGTTACAAAAATATGAGTTCTTATTGCTATCAGAGGCACAATGGCGGAGTGGGTAGAGCTGCTCTGACACATACTAGCTGTGTGCCTCTGGGCAGGTCAATTAACCTCTCTAAGGCAACTCTTTAAGACTATGAGGAGGGGGCTGTTGGGTGGCTCAATGGTTGGAGGGCCAGGCCAAAAGATGGGAGGTCCTAGGTTCGAATCTGGCCTCAGACACTTCTTAGCTGTGTGACCCTGGGCAAGTCACTTAACCCTCATTGCCTAGCCCTGACCGCTCTTCTGCGTTGGAACCAATACCCTTTATTGATATAAGATGGAAGGTAAAGATAAAAAAAACCAGAATTACAAGGAACCGTGAGTGACTAATCTGCATTGGTGGAGAGAATTTCTGGGTCAGAGGTTTTTTTTTTTTTTTTTTTTTTTTTTAACATTTATTAATATTCATTT
>NW_025364505.1:0-8611 GCF_016433145.1 Gracilinanus agilis | reverse complement strand
AGTCCAGTACTTGGTCTCCCACACAGAGATGGGGGTCCTGCTACCTCATAGATTTGGGGGAAGGAGAGAGAGACTCAGCCCCACTTCCCTCTGCAAAGCCCCCGTCTCAGTTGGTCTCCCCCATAAGGTAATGTACTTCTCCTGAGGTTTGTGGGAAATCAAGCAGTTAAAGGGTTAGTCCGGCCTTCACCCCAGGGTCTAATTTGTCGATCATCTGAGTCATAGAATGAAGGGAAAAAAACAGGAGAAAAAAGGCCATTGGCAGCCGGGCCCAGAGAACCGCCTGGAAGGGAGTCATGTAGGTATCCTCTTCTAGAAAGGATTTATTTTAAAGCTTATTGCTTGTTCAGGCCCTTTTCATGGAAATGTACCGTTTTACTTTTCAGAGTTAATTTCTGGCCTTGCTCCAGACAGTCGGCACACAGTGGCCCCTCAGTCCTCCCCGACAAGCCGAGCTGTGTTTGCTGGTGAGGGGAGTCCAGGCGCTGCCTGGAGGGAGGCCGCTGTTTGCGAAAGAGCTGGCCTTTGGGAGCATCGGGCCACAGGGCAGGGGGCCAGGGGCTCCTATTTTCAGACTCCAAGCCCTGCCTGTCCACAGCTACCACTGATTCCAGAGGCCCCAGGAGAGGAGAGGAGAGCCCTTTGAAATCCTCGCTCAATGCCTAATCTCCTTTGGACCTGCCTGTGGGTGGTATGGAGCGCCCCTTCTTCCCAAGTGCCCAGCATTACCATTCACACGGTCTGGAATTCCAACATCGGGCTTGGGTGTCCATCTGAAGATGGCCCCCAAGAAGGAATGGTTTCAAGCCCTCTTTGGAGCTCTTTCCCCAATATTACAGAGAAGGAAACTGAGGCAGTTTCTCCCCAAAGAAACAGAGCTAAGAAGTAGCAGGGAAATCCTAGGCTCGAGTGCTTTCCCTGATACGGGTAAATGGGTGGTAGTCTCAGAACAAAGGGATTAGCAGTGAAGGCATCTTCTGGGAACAGAGCACTCGAGCCTAGGATCTAAGAGGGGGAGATGAGGAGCTTTGCAAGTATGGGGAGCAGTCAGTAAAAAATGTTTGCAGTTAAGAGATGGTGTATTCTATGGGAAGAACTGTAAGAAAACCCTCAGTTGGGAAGGCTGTGCCATAAAGGAATCTTGAATACTAGGAATATTCACTGGATGGCAGAGTAATAAAAAACGAAGAAAAAAAATAAATAATGGGAGATTGAAGTACAAGAAGACTAGAAACAGAAAGAAATCAGGTTGTAAAGGACCTTAAAAGCCAATCAGGTAGCTCAGTGGATTGAGAGCCAGGTATAAAGATGGGAGGTCCTGGATTCAAATCTGACCTCAGATACTTCCTAACTGTGTGATCTTGGGTGTCATTTAATCCCAGTTACTTTGCCCATACTATTTTTCTGCCTTGGAACCAATATTTAGTATACCTAATATTATTAATGTACTCAGGATCAATTCTAAGACAGAAGGCAATGTTAAAATATAAAAAGAGCACTGGTGAGGAGAGAGAGAGAGAGACAGACAGACAGACAGACAGACAGACAGACAGAGAGCAGCTTTGATCCAATGGTAAGGTTGGAAGCCAGATTGTAAATAGTTTCAAATCAAGTAAGAGGAAAGGAAGTGGAGGCACTTCTGGTGGATGCTTTTCACCAGGAATATAGCTGAGATGGAGAGAAGTGGTCTAGGATGATAGGATCAACTGAGGGTCTTTTAAGGATGAAGCAGACCTGGCCAAGGAAACTTTGTAGGGAGCAGAGAAGCAGTCAGTAGGCAGGAGAGGCTGAAGATTAGTGAAAGAGTGAGGATGATGGAGGGAGCCATCTGCTAGAGAAGATGGGCTGGAAGAAGAGCGAGTGATTGGAAAATGGAGGTAAGACCCTGGTCCCTACCCTTGTGGAGCTCACAGCCTCAGGGATCTCACTGCTGCTAATTGTTGGAGGGAGAATTTGAACCAGGGTTTTCCTGACTCACAGGAAGAGGACAGAATGTGCATCCAGAGAAGTATGACCCATCAGAGAAGTGCGATCCAATTCCTTTCCTTTTAACAAACACCTCTTTAGCCCCTACATGAGCAAGACGCCATGTTAGATGTGGGAAGACAAAGAGAAAAATGATGCTATCCGTGCCTTCATTCCACTGTGGGCAGACTCAGAATGCGTGGGGAGAAAGAGACTTGAGGTCATTTGAGAAGAGAGCACAGGAACTGGGGGGGGATCTAGAAGGACTTCACAAAGAGGGCTCTTGTGAAGAGGAGAATGGATTCTAGAAATAAGGATTCTAGACAGTTTGTGGAAATGTAGAAGACGGAATATGGAGTCCAGGAAAGAGCTAGTGGTTCAGTTCAACTTGAACATAGAAGACACAAAGGAAAGTTATTGTATAAGCAGACCTGGAAGGTAGATCAGAGCCTAAACTGCCAGGTGAGAGAATTTGTATTTGTCTTAGAGGGTTTTCAGTGGGATGATGGCGTGTTGTCCTAAGGGCAAAATGAATGAATGAAAAATCATTAATTAAGCAATCAGTATGTGACAGGCACAGTGCTAACTAAGAACTGGGAAAACAAAAGCTAGGGAGGAGGAAAGATGAGTTAGGAGGAGGACTGGGGGAACTCTTGATCACTCGGCTTAGTGTTCCTGCTGTAGGATAGAGGAAATGGGAGCCAATCAGAGCCTTTAGGTGATCAGAAGTGGGGACTAGAGGGGGAATGGTGATGGTAGTTACTAGCAGTAGTATGTATAAATGCCCTTTAATAATGATGGACATTTACAGAAATCCTCACAAAAACTCAGAGAGATGCCTTATTATTTCTATTTTACAGATGAGAAAACTGAGATTTGGAAGGGTCAAGTGATTTGCTCAGGGATCTCACTGCTGCTAATTGTTGGAGGGAGAATTTGAACCAGGGTTTTCCTGACTCCAGGTCCAGTACTTAAACCACTAGACCACACAGCTTCTACTTTCTAGCAAATCATCGCAATCCTTGATAGGGTCTGGCCAGAACCTAGAAGGTCAGAAGTTGTGGTGATTTCTTGAGGGAAAGGCAAATGGAAGCAATGGTTCCCCTCTCATCACAGGTGGTGGTTCCCACCTACCTGGTCCCTTGATAATGACCAAGAGCAGAAGGACCTGCAGATAATTTGGAAGCCTTGAGGGATATGTGTAGAGAAGGCAGGGTGCAGAGGGAAAATACTGAACTTGGAGTCAGCGGTCCTGGGTCCAAAAGCAGTTTCTACCACTTATTCCTTGTGTGACTTTCTGAGACTCAGCTTCCTCGTGCTATGTGTGATCCAAATCTGAAAGGAGCTGGGCTCCCCATCCCCCTGGCTCTTATGGTATTGAGGGTGGAGTGGAACCTGGGTAACAGGCAAGCGAAAGGCTATATGTAGTCTGAGCAAAGGAGTCATTAATGACTGGGGGTAGGGAGTATCCCAAGGGGTGATGTGTTAGAGTCAACTCAGACCAATTAGAGCTGATTGTTAAATTTTCAGTGGAACATTTATTCCTTGGAAATTGACAAACACTACAAATTGGGACTTGATTTGCTGATTTGCCCATTGTCTAAGATACGATGGAGAAAGTGTTAATAATGTGGATTAAATTAAGACTGGGTGCTGCTTACGTCACCCATCTCAACCTCACTCTAGGGGATTGTTAAACATTTGCACCACTAGGTCAGGAGACTCTTCCCAAAAGAGGGAGTATCTAAACTTTAAAGGACAGAGGATTTAAGGCAGAGAAGGAGGCAGGACGCAGATGCCCCCCATTCTCAAATCCCATTCTCCAACCTCCCATCTCTGCTGATTTCATCCAGATGATCAGTGAGGTGAAGAGTTCCAAATACCCTGTGCCACTCCCCCACACACACACACACAGGCAGGCACGCACACACACCCTCAGGGCCATCTTTCCTCAGTTAAGTCTGTTTGGACTGTTTATCCTCAGCTGTCTCAGGGCTCTCTGAAGATCTGAAGATGCCACATACAGTTAGGCAGTCTGAGCAGGGGTTCCCCTGGGCCACTCATTGCAGAGAAGTTGGAGGAGGGGGGCTTGGGATCATGTCTTGGGGAAGAGTGGGGGGTCCTGGATGTCCCACCATGTACTTTCCCTGCTGTGGCAGCACCCCTCACCCCCCTCTTCAACCATATTCATTGTGGGTCAAAGATGGTGACTGGGCAAGGGGAAGAGAGGCATAGGGGCACAGAACAAAACATCCAAGGGAGCTGGAGAGGGCCCCTATGTGGGATGGAGAGACAGACACAGCAGAACAGGAATTGGCAGAGCCTACAGCAAAGTGGCCAGGCTGATTAGTGGGCCTTTGTTTGTTTGTTATATTGCCTTTGTTCACTGGTCTGGATTTATTCTCTGTCAGCTAAAACTCCGGGGAACTGGCCTTGGAGCCAGGGGTGGGGTTGGTCACTCTAAAGTGGTGAGGGTGAGCCCCTGAAAGTAGACAGTGGCTTTCAAGAGCGCTTTGGAATCCTTTTCTTCCAGAGAATTTTGTATATACTAAGCACTAAGCAAATCTTCTTTCCCATTTCTTACTTCTTCCCTCCTTCTCTTTTTCCCTCCTTTCCCCCTTCCCTCCCTTCATCCTTTGTTCCTTCCTTCATTCCTTCCTTTGTTCCTTCCTTCCTTCCCTCATTTCTTTGTTCCTTCTTTCCTTTGTTTGTTCCTTCCTTTTTTTTTTTTTGCTTAACACTTACTGTGTGCCTAGCCCCGTGATGGTGAACCTTTTAGAGAGTGAGTGCCCAAACTGCAACCCTCATGCCACATGTGAACCTCCTTCTTATCCCAAACTGAAGGAAGCACTCCCATTGGGTTGCTAGGCATATGAGAAGTGTCTTCAGGCACACATGGAGAGGAGGAAGGGAGCAGTCCTCTTCAGCACAATCTAGCATGCGTGCCATAGGTTCACCAACACAGGCCTACCCCTAGGATTCAAGGAGCAAAAGAAAAGGAATAAGAAATAATCTCTATACTGGAGAACTCACATTCTGGTGAAGAAAAAAGACACAGATTACTCCATCAAAGAATTGACCTTATTGAGAGTTGAGCAGGAAGGAAATTAGGAACGTCTGGTCAAACCACCAACAAGCAAACAAAACCCCCTGAATCAGATGTCACTGGGAGGAGCAAGGTATATAGATGGTGTGGGTCCCAAGCAGCCGGAGAGGCTGGGACAGATCCTAACTGTGGTCAAACTCATTGTGTCTTCCCTGTCCACTAATGGTGGTTCCAGTTTTCTCTTCTCCATTATCAACCAGTCACCTGCCCTTGCTGGAAAAAGAAATCTCCCAAGAGAAGAGGGCAGAGCAGAAAGATAGGGAAGACATCAGGAGAAAAGTGAGAGGGGCTGATTGGAAATGCCTCAAGAGGACAAGCCCTTGGTCTGTGAAGGTTTTTGTCTAAAGAGTTTCCTGCCCCTGGGCTTCTGCACCTAGAATGGAAGAATAAAGACTGTTTGAACTAAAAAGAGAACTTAGAGCACAGAATCTTCACCCTGGAAGGAGCCATAAAGAGAAATTATTTTACAGATGAAGGAGGTTAGCTGACTTCAGCATAGCTGGGGTCAGAACCCCTGGACTCCCAGGCCAGTACTTTTTGTTCTACAAAATGATAACTTCTCTTGGTACCTCTCAGCCCTTTCTATGTTCCTTTACTCTTGCTCCCCTCCTCCACTTCCACAACACAGGATGGCCCTTTCCAACCAGACCTCCAGAATTCAAACATTTCTTTGCCCAGTCCTACTCCAGTCCCTTCCTGTATCGAGTTCTTCCAAAGGCCATTTCCAGAACCAGAGTTCCATTTCCAAGCCGATAGACAACTAATTATTAGTGTCTCAAGAGAGCAAAGGTGTCCTCTTTTTTTAAAAATTAAATCCATTTATTTATTTAATTAATTTAGACTATTTTTCCATGGTTACATGATTCATGTTCTTTCCCTCCCTTCCTCCCACCTCCTCCCATAGACAATGTACAATTCCACTGGGTTTTACATGTGTCATTGATCAAGACCTATTTCCATATTATTAATATTTGCAATAGGGTGATCACTTAGAGCACTGATTCCCAAAGTGGGCACCACCACCCCCTGGTGGGTGCTGCAGTGATCCAAGGGAGGCGGTGATGGCCACAGGTGTATTTATCTTTCCTATTAATTGCTATTAAAATTTTTTAAAAATTAATTTCCAGGGGTGCTAAGTAATATTTTTTTCTGGAAAGGGGGTGGTAGGCCAAAAAAGTTTGGGAACCACTGGCTTAAAGTCTACATCCCCAATCATATCCCCATCGACCCATGTGACCAAGCAAATGTTTTTCTTCTGTGTTTCTATTCCCACAATTCTTTCTCTGGATGTAGTGTTCTCTTTCATTGCATTGCTGCTAGTAGAGAAGTCCATTACATTCGATTGTACCACAGTCTCTGTGTATAAGGTTCTCCTCATTCTGCTCCTTTCACTCTGCATCAGTTCCTGGAGGTTGTTCCAGTTCACATGGAATTCCTCCAGTTCATTATTCCTATGAGCACAACAGTATTCCATCACCAACAGATACCACAATTTGTTCAGCCATTCCCCAATCGAAGCACACCCCCTCATTTTCCAATTTTTTGCCACCACAAAAAGCACGGCTATAAATATTTTTGTACAAGACTTTTTCCTTATTATCTCTTTGGGGTACAAACCCAGCAGTGCTGTGGCTGGATCAAAGGGCAGGCAATCAAAGGTGTCTTCTGTCCTAGTCAGACAATACCTAGAACTCCAGGTTTAGTGCTCTGTATCACATTTTTGGAAGGCAATTGATAAACTCGAGAGCATCCAGACAAGGACAACCAGGGTCTTAAGGGGACTTGGGAACACATCTGAGTAGCTATTTTAATAATGATAGCTAGTATTAACATAGAATGAGCACTTTACAAATATTATCTCATTTTATTCCCAAGAATCCTTTTAGGAGGTAGGTGGTATTATTATCCTCAGTTACCATTGAGGAAACTGAGGCAGATAGAGGTTAAGTAACTTGTACAGGGTTATACAACTAATAAGTATCTGAGCCTGGATTTGATTTCCATGACATGTCCAGAATGTTCACCACTGTGCCACCAGCTGCCATATTTGGAGAGGCAGAGGAATTGGGGATGTTTGGCCAGTAGAAAAGAAGATTTAACAGCACAAGAGAGCTGGCTCCAGATAGTTTGAGGTCTATCTGAGAGAAGGAGGTCACAATTCAGTCAGAACCAGGAGGAATGAGTGGAAGCTACAGGAAGGCAGACTTTGGCTTGATATAAGGAAGAACTTCCAAATTTTCAGAGCTGTCCCTCAATGGAATAGGCTTTTTTCAAGGGTGAGTATTTCTGGGAATATTCCCACAATAACTTATAAACAACCATTAACAACAAAGAGGGAAATTAGTTTTTCAAAATAGTTATTTGACATTTGGGGAATTGTGATTAATACTACAATGTGTTTGCAGCCAGTAAATGGTTGGGGGGTTCCAAGGGGGCAGAAATTAGTGCAGAATGGAACAGCCATTTTGAAAGACATGCAATCAACTCAACTTTAAAAGATGGAGGAGGTTTAGAGGTCAAGCTGAAGCAGAGATTAATCCAGACTGGGAGAGAGCACAGAAATATGCATTTCATGCCTGAGGGACAGGGAGGAGGCTGGTTTGGCCGGTAGAGACTGACATGTGATGTTCTATCTAATTAGGGTACAGTTTAGAGTGGGGTCTCACATTTCAAGCAGTCATTCAGAGAATCCATCTGCCCACTGTCTAATAGATATCAAGTACCTGGGCATGGATTTGAATCTGAGTGGAAAAACAATGGGATTTGGAGTTTAAACCACTCTGGTTCAAATCCCTGCTCAGGTGCTTGATATTTAATTCCCAGTGGGTAAATCGATTCTCTGGGCCTCATCTTCCTTCATGAGGAATCTAAGATGATGATTTGATGAAGATCTAAAATGATCAAGTCCCCAAACCCTATCTCTGTCCTAAGACAGCTAGATGACATAATGGAATAAAGACTTGAGCTAGGAGTCAGGAAGACCTGAATTCCAATCTGATGTCAAACACTTACAAACTGTGTCACCCTGGGCTAGTCACTTAACTTCTGCCTGACTCAGTTTATTCAACTGTAAAATGGAGATAATAACTATTTCTATCTCCCAGAGCTGTTGTAAGGATAAAATGAGATAAAAATTTTAAAGTGTCTGGCACATAGTAGGTATTTAATAAATGTTTGTTCCTCTTTTCTTCCTTAAGTTTCCTTCCTGTTCTGCCATTTTGTATTGAAAATGACCAGTTTCCTGCCCCAAACCCTACCCTCTTGTGAAACTATAACTTCCTTAGGGGGCAAATGGAAGCTGATGATGGAGAAGGAAAAAGAAAGAAAGAGAAAGAGAAAAGGAGAAAAAAAGGAGGAAGGAGAGACAGAGGGAAAGAAAGGAAGAAAGGAAGAAAGGAAGAAAGGAAGGAAGGAAGGAAGGAAGGAAGGAAGGAAGGAAGAAAGAAAGAAAGAAAGAAAGAAAGAAAGAAAGAAAGAAAGAAAGAAAGAAAGAAAGAAAGAAAGAAAGAAAGAAAGAAAGAAAGAAAGAAAGAAAGAAAG
>NW_025364504.1:0-5157 GCF_016433145.1 Gracilinanus agilis | reverse complement strand
GGTGCCAAGGTAGGAGAGAGGTAAGGGCTAGGCAATTGGGGTGAAGTGACTTGCCCAGGGTCACAAAGTTAAGTATCAAAGAAACCACAGAAGGCATATTCCCACATCTTTTCTGGAGGGCCAAGCTTGGTCATTATAATTTCACAGCATTCGGTTTCTTAAAAACCCTTGTTTTCATCCAGCAGTTATAATAGTGCTTACAAGATTAATAAAGTGCTTTTATTATGAAGGAAAAAAAACCCTTGTTTTCTGTCTTAGTAACAACATTAAGACAAAAGGGGGGCAGCTGGGTAGCTCAGTGGATTGAGAGCCAGGCCTAGAGATGGGAGGTCCTAGGTTCAAATCCGGCCTCAGACACTTCCCAGCTGTGTGACCCTGGGCAAGTCACTTGACCCCCATTGCCTACCCTTACCAATCTTCCACCTAGGAGCCAATACACAGAAGTTAAGGGTTTAAAAAAGAAAAAAAAGGGCATGGGAGAGGCAAACAGGGTCAAGTGACTCTCCCAGGGTCACACAGCTAGGAAGTGCCTGAGGCCAGATTTGAACCCAGATCTTCTCCACTCCAGGTCTGAGGCTCTATCCATTTAGCTACTTAGGTGCTCCAGCATTCAGTTTTTTTTTTTTTTAATTTTAAACCCTTAACTTCTGTGTATTGACTTATAGGTGAAAGATTGGCAAGGGTAGGCAATGGGGGTCAAGTGACTTGCCCAGGATCACACAGCTGGGCAGTGTCTGAGGCCGGATTTGAACCCAGGACCTCCTGTCTCTAGGCCTGGCTCTCAATCCATTGAACTATGCAGTTGCCCCCTCCAGCATTCAGTTTTAATGGCTTGGTCATTGTGCCTTGTAAGACTAAAATGAATATCTGATAACTCCAAGTATCATATTTTATAAGATTTATTAATAATCACTTGAAGTAGAGGAAATAAAAAGAACCTGAGTGAGGAGAAGTTTTCCCAACCATGATAGCTGGAGAAGAGAGAGCCAAGAGGGGGTTACAGAAACTTTATCTCCAAAGCATAAGGATGTAAAGTGAGGACGAAAGTGGAATTCTGGGAAATAGAGTCCTGGGGTACAAAATTCTAATTACACAGCTTTATTGTAGTTATTTATGTTATTGTAGTAAGCACATACTTCATTTTCTTGTTTCTTGTGACTTCATTTTGTGTTTGTTCAATCACAACTTTTAAAGCATTTACCGTGTGCCAAGCACTGGGCTAGGGCTCAGCATACAAGTACAAAGACTAATCCCTACACATTCTAATGGAGGCAAGTATGTATAAAAATGGATATGAAGTGAATAAATAAAAAACGTACAATGCAGCTCAAAGGCAAGTTTGAGAGGGAAAGCACTAATAGTTGGGGGGAGGGGGGATCAGGAAAGGCTTTATACAGAAAATGGTACTTAATATATATGTTTTTATTTTTATAATTTTTATTAAATTTTTAAATTATATTTACATTTTTATTACATTTAAAAATACTTTATTTTTTCTAAACACATGTAAAAAACAGTTAACATTCATTTTAAAACATTTCAGGTTCCAAATCCTCTCCTCTCTCAGCCCTTTCCCATCCCTAAGACAGCAGGTAATTCGATACAGGTTCTACATGTACAATCATGCAAAACATATTTCCAGTCTAGTCATGTTCTGAAAGAAAACAGATTTTTAAAAATCTTGAAAAAAATAAAGTAAAAAATAGTATGCTTCAAGACTGCATTCAGACGCTGTCAATTCTTTCTCTGGAGGTGGATCACGAGCCTTTCAGAATTGTCTTGGATCACTGGATTGCTGAGAAAAGCTAAATCATTCGCAGTTGATCATTATACAATATTGCTGTTACTGTGTACAGTGTTTTCCCGGTTCTGCTCACTTCACTTTGCATCAGTTCATGTAAGTCTTCCCAGGTTTTCCCCAGCTGAAACCACCCTCCTTATCATTTCTAAGAGCACAATAGCATTCCATTGCCATAGCAGACCACGACTCACTCAACCATTCCCCAGTTGATGGGCATCCAATCTTTGCCCCAAGTAAAATATTCCATGCTCCCCTAATTTGCTTATGGTACCACCCTATATGTTTAAATCACGCACCCATTTTGAGCTCGATGTTGGTTTATACCTAATTTCTACCAAACTTTTCTAGTTTTCTCAGCAATTTTTGTCAAATAGTGAATCATTGTCCCTAAAACTTAAATCTTTGCATTTATCAAATATCATATTACCACGGTCATTGCCTACTGTGTATTGTATACTGAATCTATTCCACTGATCCATCACTCTCTCTCTTGGTCAGTACCAGTTTGTTTTGAGGATTGCCACTTGATAATACAGTTTGAGAGCAATGATGTGGCTCAGCCCTGTGCTGCAGCTTAAAGGAAGAGAAGTGGGGCAGCTGGGTAGCTCAGTGGAGTGAGAGTCAGGCCTAGAGACGGGAGGTTCTAGGTTCAAATCTGGCCTCAGCCACTTCCCAGCTGTGTGACCCTGGGCAAGTCACTTAACCCCCATTGCCTACCATTACCATTCTTCCACCAAGGAGCCAATACTCAGTATTGACTACAAGATGGAAGGTGAGGGTTTAAAAAATAAATAAATAAAGGAAGAGAAGGTCTCTATGAGGTAACGGTAAGGAAGGACTATATTTTGGGCATGTGGGATGGAATATGTCATATCCACTGTTTCTTATATTCCTTTACATTCATGTACCACAATTTATTTAGTTCCTCCTAAATGGTGGGCGTCTTCTTTGGTTTCTAGTTCTTTGCTATAAAAAGTGCTGCTATAAATATTTCAGTGTATATGGGGCCTCTCTGTCTTTGACCCCTTTGGGATACATTCCTAGCAGTGGAATCTTTGGGTCAAAGAGTACAGATATTTTAGTCTTTTTCTTTGCAAAATTCTAAATAGCTTTCCAGAAGAGCCGAACCAATTTACAGTTCCACCAGCAATGCATTAGTCTGGTATTGCCGCTTACTTAAAAACTTCAACAAACGTTATAATAGTTTAAAAAAAAAAAAAGCTTTGTTTCTAATTGGACTGACAGGGAAACTGTACTATGGCTGATACATTAGGCAGATGATAAGTAGCTTACATTGGCGATGCAGTCAGAAAGCTGTAAAAATGCCACTCTTGGTAATGACTATGTATTTTAATGCAGCCGTCTAGGACAGAATCATATTAACTATTAAAGTGATCATTTCTCTTTTACGAGAGGGACGTTTGAAATTGAAGGAGGGCCATCGGCTCGTTCGGCGTGGCAGAGAAGCCATGGGCTGCTGGGGAAGGGCTTACTTACTGCACTGGGAAAATAGCTGGTCTAAATAACATCTAATGGCCCCTTCTAGGGAAAATATTCTGTAATTTTAAACAAAAATGCTTATTTTGGAAAAAAAAATCAATACAGAAATGAATAACATGTTGAGAGCCCTGCACCAAACCAGGGGTTATACTGAGCCAAGGAGACCTACCCCGACCCTTCCTGGGATTATACAGACCAGACCCAATATCCCTGGAACTGGGGATATTTATCCAGTTGGATAGCCAGTCTTGGATAAGAAAGAAAGGGATGGCCTTTACTGGGAAATTCACTCTAGATCACTGGTTCCCAAACTTTTTTGGCCTGCCGCCCCCTTTTCAGAAAAAATATGACTTAGCTCCCTGGAAATGAATTTTTTTTTTTTTAAACCTTTGTACTTCGGTGTATTGTCTCATAGGTGGAAGATTGGTAAGGGTGGGCAATGGGGGTCAAGTGACTTGCCCAGGGTCACACAGCTGGGAAGTGGCTGTGGAAATGAATTTTTTAAAAAATTTTAATAGCAATTAATAGGAAAGACAAATGCACCTGTGGCCATCACCGCTGCGCTAGATCGCTGCAGCACCCACCAGGGGGCAGTGGCGCCCACTTTGGGAATCACTGCTCTAGATCAAGGGTTCTTAACCTTTCTTGTGTCATGGACCCCTTTGCCAGACTGGTGAAATCTACGGATCCTTTCTTAGAATAATGCATGAGATTACAACCAATTCTCCCGAAATGGAGTTATCAAAATGTTTTTCTAAGCTCATGGATCCCAGGGCAAGATTCTCTGGCTTAGAAACTTTTTTTACTCACACACTTTCCCAATCTTGCCTTTGAAATGCCGGATTCTTTACAGCATAATATTGCTTCTTTGCCCTCTAGCCATCTCCACTTGATCTGTGCTCCCTAAGCAGCCTTTCTCAAGGCCACCATCCCGACAAAACGCTCATTACCTTACCCCTTCCTCCATCTTGAATTGAATGATATCATGATAAACCCAGAGTGGATGAAAACTGAAGAAGGGAGAGTCTTGTCATTGGGGTCCAAAGCGGTTCTAACACTGCCTCCTAATCTTCAGCTTTCTGCTCTGGGAATCTAATCTGGGGTTTTGGGGTTAAGATAGAGGAAAAGGGCAGCAGGATTCATCCTGTCAGGGGCCATCTCTAGCATGATGCAGCTAGATCGGAGGAACCTGGGCCTCTGACCTGGCAGGAAAGATGGGTTAGGCAGCATACTAGCACAGCAACCTTTGCCCTCATTTGCTCTTGGTAAGGGCAGCTCTGCCAGGAAGCAGACACTCCTCTCTTCTTGTGCCTCTGGCCCACGTTCCTGATTCATCGGATGTTCCCAACAGCTTGTGAGTGGGGGGACACTTTGCTGTGGGTACATAGAGATTGCTGGTAGCCAGGATGTCAGCTGATCGCCTCTAGAGTGACCAAGAGGGTCTTTAGGGGGGATCGAACTTAGATGTCTGAGCACACATGTAAAGGAAAGCTTCCAACTTCTGGCCTCTTTTCAGAGGGCAGGCTTATCATTAACCAGTTGGCCTCCCGTCTCCAAAAGCCTGGCCCTTACCCAGGGCAATGGGGCATAAAACCACTCAGGTTGGGTGTCTAAGAGACTCAAAAGGGCAGTGTCCTGGGTACAGGTGGGGAGAGGGGCAGAGCCCTTTTGCTGGCTCTGCCCTCAGCTGGCAGCCAGCAAATCTCTTTTCGGGATTTGCATTTGCTGCCAGTGAAATTGTCACTTTAAGGAACCTTAAAATGGCAGGGTGGGGAAACAAGATACTTCTTTCCTTCCTTCCTTCCTTCCTTCCTTCCTTCCTTCCTTCCTTCCTTCCTTCCTTCCTTCCTTCCTTC
>NW_025364503.1:0-4614 GCF_016433145.1 Gracilinanus agilis | reverse complement strand
TATATATACATATATGTATATTACAAATAATTGCTTAATAAATGCTTACTGATTGATTCACTGATTTGTCCTGTAAAATAATGATCCAGTAATGATGTCATTCTTATTAGTATTCTCTAGAAAGATTACCAGTTGACCATCACTGAAAGCAGTGAAATGATCCTAGAAAGTCATTATAGTATACTTGAAAGAATGTTAATCTTTGAGTTTGAATGCTGGTTTATAGTATAATTTATACCACTAATTGACTATATGATGACATTGGCAGGTTACTTAACCTACAGGTCTGTTTCATCATCTGTAAATTCAGGAAATTGAACAGTGTTGACTGAACCCCCTACTAGGGGGCTAAAATTCTGTTCTAGTTGCACCATTTCTATATGTAGTTTGAGTATTTTTGTTTGTTTTGTTTTTTTCCCCTCAAAGCAATCAAAGACATTTATGTTTGCTATTTATTACTTTTAGTCATGCATAGTGGCAAAATTCAAATATAATTTCATTATATTTTTAGTGGTCTTATAATTAGTTATTTAGACCTACAGTCACAGTTGCAGTGGAAATTGGCCAGGCTGAACAGTCATGCTAAATGAATAGCAATTCATCAGAATGTTAACAGATTTTTTTAAAGTGACCTAAAATAGACTCTTAGTTTGAACTAGCCACTGATATGTTATAAATTCAAGAGGTTTTGATTTCTACTGAATTATAAGTTCAACTTTTGTTTTACCTTAGTCAAGTAAGTTCCATATACTTTCAGAAAGGTTGATCAAGTCATTGTGCTAATAAAACTAAGATCGAATGCCTGATTCTAGAGGTCTATGCCACTAGATTCTATATTTTTGTTGTTATTGTTGTTGTTTTTGCTACAAATTATATCTCTAATGAAGGACAGACAATCAGCATTATCAAAAATATTCTTCGTGGGGGGCAGCTGGGTAGCTCAGTGGAGTGAGAGCCAGGCCTAGAGACAGGAGGGTCCTAGGTTCAAACCCGGCCTCAGCCACTTCCCAGCTGTGTGACCCTGGGCAAGTCACTTGACCCCCATTGCCCACCCTTACCACTCTTCCACCTATGAGACAATACACCGAAGTACAAGGGTTTAAAAAAAAAACTTTAAAAAAATATTCTTCGTGATAAACTATGGATTAAAGCGGTGATTACATCCATACCACTGTCAATATGACTAAGCATGTAATTTTATCATCATCATCCCTTTCCACTAAAACAGTCTTTTTATAATTTAGTAAAAAAATTTGAGTCATTGTAGCAAAATCCCTCTAAATCAATATGATTAGAGAAATGCAATCAAATCAAATCAAAACACCTCTAAGATATCATCTCATATCTATCAAATTGTGTAAAATGATAAAAGGGCAAAATGACAAATGTTGAAGATGATGTGGGAAAATAGGGATAGAAATACATTATTGATAGAACTATGAACAGATCTGACCATTTTAGGGAGCATTATGGAAATATACTCAAAGATGTATAAAACTACAAATACCTTTTGACCATGTAATACCACTTCATTTTATTTTCTAAGGTGATTAAGGAAAAAGGAAAAGACCTGACTCTACAAAAATATTCATATTCATAGCAGCTTCTTTTGTTGTGACAAAGAACTAGAAACTGAAGCAGTGCCCATTAATTGGGCAATGGCTAAACAAATTGTGGCATGTGTTTGTAATGAAATATTATTGTTCTATGAGAAATAACAAAAAGGACAATCACACACACACACACACACACACACACACACACACACACAACTGGAAAGACATATGTAGTGATGTGAAGTAAAGTGAGCAGATCCAGGACAACACTGTCATCCAAAACAGGAAACCCATTGGGGATCACGGGAAATGTAGTTCTAAATATCCCAAGTGATTTTAAATGACACACTTAAAAGATGCCAGGCAAATTGAAAAAGAAAGATGAAGTGTAGAGCAATAAAGGGGACAGACAGTAATAATGACTGGAGTCACAAGATACAGTAATCTTGTTTGAAGAACAGAAAGGAAGCAAACTTTACTGGATCATATAGTAAATGGGGCAGGGATTATAGGAAATAGGAAACCTAGAAAGATAGTGGGTAGGGGACAAGTTATGGATGTCTTTGAATACCAAATAGGGAATTTTATATTTTGTATTGCCAACTTAAAAAATGCAAAACAGCCAAAGTAAGTACTTATAATAACAGATCTTTTTTTTTTTTCAATTAAACCCTTACCTTCCATCTTGGAGTCAATACTGTGTATTGGCTCCAGGGCAGAAGAGTGGTAAGACTAGGCAATGGGGGTTAAGTGACTTGCCTAGGGTCATACAGCTAGGAAGTGTCTGAATTCAAATTTGAACCTAGGACCTCCCATCTCTAGGCTTGGCTTTCAATACACTGAGCCACCCAGGTGCCCCCCAATAACAGATCTTTAGTTGAGGTACTCAGATAGAATTGGAAAGACACACAAAACTGCAAACCTGAGAATTTTGCTGAACTACAGAAAGTGGGATCAATAAATAAATTTAGGAAAGGGGCATGAATCTGGTTACATAAATTCACTAAAGCTTTGGAAAGAATGAAAGCCCAACTCTAAAGTGACTAAAACAGTCCTAGATGCAATTGCCAGAGGATAAGGTGATTAGACCAGTACTTAAGAGTTGATTGTGGGTAATTAAAGAGTTTATTGTCTATTTTAAATAATCATTTCTTGGGAAAGAGGCAACCTCAATTGAAGGTTAATTCAATCTTTGCCAGTCTTTTGTTTTAACTTTCTGGGAACAGTCAGTCAGAAAATATCTTGAAGACAATGTACTGAATATGATGAATAGCCATTGAAGTTTATTGAGTTAGGGGGTGACATGTCTAAACCTGTGCTGTAGTAAAAAGACTTTCAGAATGAGAAAGAGGCCCATGGCAGGGAGAGCAACCATAGGTGATATACAACTTTGCTGAAGTAGTAACAATGTCAGAAGAGAGGAGGCAGCATATTCAAGAGATGCTACAAAGGTCGAATTAGCCAGTTTGGGCAAGATTAAATATGGGGAGTTAGAAAGTGAGGAGTCAAGGAAAACATATTGGTCGTGAACTAGGTCAATAGAAGGATGATAGTATCCACATAGAGCTAGATGGCTATTTGTGATGTCTAGATTTATCCTCTTTCCTCATCTTTCCTTTCTGGAGACCCTTCTTCAAGGTTAAGCACTAGGGCTGCCTACTGCTGGAGGCCTTTCTAGGTTCTCCAAATTTTTAGTGATGCTTTGTTTCTCTGTATTACTTTTTATTTACTTTGTAGATAGAGTGTTTTTAATTATTTATGTGAAGTCCTCCTCTACCCTATAGACTATAAGCTCCCTGGCAGAAGGTAATTCTTTGTTTATGTCTTTCTATCTTAAGGGCACAAAATCTGGCACATCACAAATAATAAATAAATTCTCATTTAATTAAGTTGAAATGAATTACTATGGAATTTTTCACCCATAATTGTGAAGCCTTTCTACCTTAATTGGAACCTACCAGAGCTTCCTAGATTTCATGGACATCAGATTTCATAATTCAGTCACTCCGTAGAGTGTAAAGTACAATGGTACTTTAAGGGAGTTTCTGATAATACTTACTCCTTTACTACCTTTGTATCACACTTTTGCACAAGGTGGGTAGTGTTTATCCTAGTTTCAGAAATACCCTTTTGAACAAAAGAGAAGGATCACCTAACAAAATAAATTCTGAGTAAGAAAATCTCAGTACATAGACTCTATCACAATTAGAAAGTAAATATTATTATTTTAGAATATTCTACAATTATAGAATAGAAAATTCTTAATACTTTCATAATATTTTAATTTAGAATTTGGTATTTGGATTCTGCCTATCAAAATGAATTTCTGTTTTTTGGCAGAGCAAGAATGCCTTACAATCAATACAATTCAGCCAAATTACTCACCAAAGTCTTGAGTTAGATATATATGGTTGTTTGAAATTGGATTTAATCTGAATTTTTAACATTCTATCTGTATTTCTCAGGAGGTAGGAAGTAATGAGAGATATGTTTCAATAGGAAATAAGAGAAAAAGGCAGAATGGCATCTAATTAAAAATTTGTTTTAACATTCTTTCCCATGAGATATGAGCTACTGACATTTTCCAGATTGCAAACCAAGGAAATGCTTAGGATTATGCAGATACATGTTCAACCTAGGATTTCCATTTAATGAAGGCATGATTTAAATATACTAAATGAAATATGAATGGTCATTCTTTAGGAGTCCTACCTAGTCCCTACAATGCACCATCCCCCAATTAGAACAAATGAAAATATGTGTCGCTGTTTATTAAAATTCAAAAGAAACATTTATATTGAGAAAGTCCAAACCAGGTATTTTGTTTTGTTCTGAGTTTGGTGCAAAAAAAATATTCTAGTTTACTATTATGTTAGTATTAGGAATATAGACAGTTCATAATAGTCAAACCTCAAAGAGATTTTTAAAGAAAGCAGATAACAGCTGTAGCATTATTATCATCATCTTTGAAAGGAAGGAAGGAAGGAAGGAAGGAAGGAAGGAAGGAAGGAAGGAAGGAAGGAAGGAAGGAACGAAGGAAGGAAGGAAGGAAGGAAGG
>NW_025364502.1:0-4752 GCF_016433145.1 Gracilinanus agilis | reverse complement strand
TGTTAATCTAGGCAGTTTATATTTTTGTAAATATTCATCCATATCTCTTAGATTGCTATATTTATTGCCATATAATTGGGCAAAATAGTTTTTAATGATTGCCTTAATTTCCCCTTCATTAGAGGTAAGGTCTCCCTTTTCATCTTTGATACTATCAATTTGGTTTTCTTCTTTCCTTTTTTTCATTAGATTGACCAGTACTTTGTCTATTTTATCTGTTTTTTCAAAGTACCAGCTTCTAGTCTTATTTATTAATTCAATAGTTCTTTTACTTTCAATTTTATTAATTTCTCCCTTAATTTTTAGTATTTCTAATTTGGTTTTCATCTGGGGATTTTTAATTTGCTCGCTTTCTAAGTTTTTGAGTTCCATGCCCAATTCATTGATCTCTGCCCTCCTTAATTTGTTAATAAATGCACTCAAGGATATACATTTCCCCCTGAGTACTGCCTTGGCTGCATCCCACAGAGTTTGGTAGGATGTCTCATCATTGTCATTTTCTTCAATGAAATTGTTGATTGTTTCTATGATTCTTTCTTTGACAAATTGGTTTTGAAGAATCATATTATTTAATTTCCAATTAGTTTTTGATTTTCCTGTCCAGGTGCCCTTACTAATTATTATTTTTATTGCATTATGATCTGAGAAGGTTACATTTATTATTTATGCTCTTTTGCATTTGTTTACAATGATTCTATGCCCTTTAACATGGTCAATCTTTGTGAATGTGCCATGTGCAGCTGAAAAGAAGGTGTATTCCTTTTTGTCCCTATTTATTTTTCTCCACATATCAATTAAATCTAATTTTTCTAGGACTTCATTCACCTCTCTTACCTCTTTCTTATTTATTTTTCGGTTTGATTTATCTAGATCTGAAAGAGGAATATTTAGATCTCCCACTAGTATGGTTTTACTATCTATTTCCTTCTTGAGCTCTGCCAGTTTCTCCTTTATGAATTTGGGTGCTATGCCACTTGGTGCATACATAATGAGCAGTGTTATTTCCTCATTGTTTATACTGCCTTTAATCAGGATGTAATGACCTTCCCTGTCTTTTTTAATCATATCTATTTTTACTTTGGCTTTGTCAGAGATCATAAAAGCCACTCCTGCCTTCTTTTTCTCATTTGACGCCCAAAAGATTTTGCTCAAACCCTGAACCTTAAACTTGTGTATGTCTACCCGCCTCATATGTGTTTCTTGTAGACAACATATGGTGGGATTTGGGTTTCTAATCCACTCTGCTATTTGCTTCCATTTTATGAGGGGGTTCATCCCATTCACATTCAGAGTTATAATCATCAGTTTTGCATTTGCTGACATTTTTGAATCCTCCCCTCTTCCTACGCCCTTTTTCCTTATACTTTTTCCTTTTAAATCAATGGTTTGCTATTGAGCTGCTATCTCTTATCCCCTCCCTTGATTAACTTCCCTTTCTACCCCCTCCCTTATTTTCCCCCTCTTTTTGTTTTTAAAGGCCTTATGAATTCCCTCCCTCTTCTTCCCTCCCCTTTTTTAACCTCCCCACTCCCCTGCTCCCCTTGGTTTATCCCTTCTACCTTTCTCAGAAGGGTTAGATAAGAGTTTTATGTCCCAATGGATAGTATAGCTACTCTTCCCTCTCCAGGTTGATTACACTAAGAGTAAGGTTTGATTATTACTTGTTAATGCTCTCTATCTCTGCTTCTTATAATAGTATTTGTCCCCTCTCCCTCCCATGCCCTCTTTGTGTGTAATAGAATATCCTATTTTCTTATTCACTCAAGTTTCTCTTGGTGTCCCCTGCTATTCACCCCCTCTTTCCCCTCCCCCATGTCATCTTAGATTATTTAGTGTTCCAGCCTCACCCTGTGAATTATTCTTCTGATTACTATAATAGTGAATATTATAATAGTGAATAGAGTTCACTACAGAGAATTATACATAACCTTTCTCTACATAGGAATACAGATAATTAGATCTCACTGAGGCCCTTAAAAAGGGAAATTTAAAAATTATAAGTTTTCTTTCTTTCCCCTCTGTATCTTATTTACCTTTTCATGTTTCTCTCAATTTTTGTGGTTGGGTATCACACTTTCCATTTAGCCCTGGTCTTTTCTGTGCAAATACCTGGAATTCTTCAATTTTGTTGAATGCCCATACTTTCCCCTGGAAATATATAGTCAATTTTGATGGGTAGTTGATCCATGGTTGCAGGCCCAGCTCTCTTGCCTTTCTGAATATCGTATTCCAAGCCTTGCAATCTTTTAGTGTGGAGGCTGCCAGATCCTTTGTGATCCTGATTGGTGCTCCTTGATATTTAAATTGTTTCTTTCTGGCTTCTTGTAAGATTTTTTCTTTTGCTTGGAAACTCTTGAGTTTTGCAATTATATTTCTGGGTGTTTTCTTTTCTTGATCGAATGTCACAGGTGTTCTATGAATCCTTTCAATGTCTATATTGCCCTCTTGTTGTAGGACTTCAGGGCAATTTTGCTGAATTATTTCTGTTAGTATGGAGTCCAGGTTTCTATTAATTTCTGGTTTTTCTGGAAGACCAATTATTCTCAAATTGTCTCTTCTAGACCAGTTTTCTTGGTCTGTCACTCTCTCATTCAGATATTTCATGTTTCCTTCTATTTTTTCAGTCTTTTGACTTTGTTTTATTTGTTCTTGTTGTCTTCAAAGATCATTAGCTTCCCATTGCTGAATTCTAGCCTTTAGGGATTGATTTTCGGCTATAATGTTTCGGTTTTCAGCTATGATCTTTTGATTTTTGGCTGTAATCTTCTGGTTTTTCGGCTGTAATCTTCTGGTTTTCGGATATAATCCTCTGGTTTTCGGCCATAATCTTCTGGTTTTCGGCCATAATCTTCTGGTATTCCTTTTCAATCTGGTCATTTCTGGTGTTCAATTTGCTTCAGTTCATTTGATTTCTGAGCCTCACTTTCCAATTGCAAGATTCTACCTTTTAAACAATTATTTTCCTGCCAGATCTCTTCCATTTTCCTCAAAATCTCAGTTTTGAACTCTTCCATAGCTCGTGAGGAGTTTTCCTTATTTGAGGAGGGTCCGGATGCTTCTTTGTTCTCCTCCTCTGTTTGCTTGGTTGTCTGGATTTTCTCTGTGTAAAAGTTGTCGAGTGTTAAAGACTTCTTTTTCTTGTTGTTAATCTTTCTCTTCTGAACTTCCTGAGACTGGGTAGCCATCATTAGCCCAGCAGCTTCTCAGGTTTATCCTCGCGCTCAGGGTCTGTCCGCAGTCAAGGCCCCTGGTGGACCCCCTTGCTTCATAGTCTGCTGGAGGTTTCTTTACAAGTCTCAGGGCGCTGCTTCCACAGTTGTATACATGTCTGCACTGGTTCCCCACTCAGGGTTTCAGAGCTTTAGCTCCTGGCTGTGTCTGCCTCCACCCACGCCTCTGCCCTTGCCTGCACTCTGAGCCTGTACTCTGTGCCCTGTGTCTGCTCTTGGTGCCCTGCTCCCATGCTCAAATTTTGTGTGCGTTCGTTAGCTTTGTGGGGTCCTAAATCTTGCTGCTCTCAGGAACAGGCCCCGGAGCTGCCAATGACTCGATGGGTGCCCCAAACTTTCTCTATTTCTTTTTAGCTGGCTTTGGTTGTTGTGTGTGGAGGGGGTGGGGGTGGGGTGGTTGCTCAGATGGCAATTTAGTGAGAGCTGTTTCACCCCTTTATAGCATGGAAATGCCTCAATTCCACGTACCTTCCACACTGTGCCCTGTTGTGGGGTTCCTCCGTTCGTCTGGACTTGTTTTTATGCCCCCTTGAGGAGTTTTGTGTGTTTTGGTCAGGAGAGGTTAAAAGCTGCTTCTTACTCTGCCGCCATCTTAACCTGGAACTCCCATCCCATTAGTTTTGATATATTGCCTTAATGTTGTCATTTTCTTTAATGAAATTATTAATTATTTTATGATTTGTTCTTTTATCCACTTATTCCTTAGAATTTGATTAGATTTCAATTTATTTTTGATTTATCTGTACACAGACCTTTTTTGAAATCTAATTTTGATTATGATTTGAAAAGAATGAATTTAATATTTCTTCCTTCTACATTTGATTTTGAGGTTTTATGCACAAATACCTGATTAATTTTGTGAAGGTGTCATGTATATTTGAGGAAGAGGCATAGTCTTTCTGTTTCCATTCCATTTTCTACAGAGTTCATTAATTGGTAACTTTTCTAAAATTATATTCATCTCCTTAGCTTATTTCTTGTTTATTTTTGTTTAGATTTATCTACTTCTGAGAGAGGAAATTTAAAATATCCCACTAGTATTGTTTTACTGTATTTATATAACTCACTTAACTTTTCCTTGAAAATTTTGAATGTTATGCCACATGCTGTATGTATATGTTTATTATTCACAACACTTCATTGTTTATTATTCCTTTTAGGAAAAAGCTTTCCTGCTTATCTCTTAATTGTGTCTAGTTTTGTTTTTGCTTTGTCTTAGATCATGTTTACTGCTCTTGCCTTTTTTATCTCAACTGAAATATAATTGATCCTGCTCCAGCCTCCTATTTTTTACTCTTTACGCATCTCTTTTTTTCATGTGAGTTTCTTGTAAACAACATATTGCTGAATTCTAGTTTCTAATCTATTTTGCTTTGTACTTCTACTTATAGATATATTTGTTCCATTCTCAGTTATGACTACTAATTGTGTGTTTCCCTCTATCTTATTATCCTTCTCTCTCTCTCTCTCTCTCTCTCTCTCTCTCTCTCTCTCTCTCTACATATATATATATATATATATA
>NW_025364501.1:0-1819 GCF_016433145.1 Gracilinanus agilis | reverse complement strand
GAGAGAGAGAGAGAGAGAGAGAGAGAGAGAGAGAGAAATCCCTGGCAAATGAAATGTACTCTCCTTGTTATGCTTGCACGTCAAGGTTGTATTTAGTTACAGACCTTCTAGTAAAAAATTCCTTCCACATCTTTGGGCTTCAGTGAATTAACCCCACTTATAAATGGGTAGTCACAGCATATTTACTTTCTAAAATCAGACTGAGAGTCGGAGTTGAATGTCTTTAGAGGCCACCAAATGGCGCCAGAGGGAGGTGAGGTTGATAAATAATGAATCCTCCATGTACTGAAATCAGGTGCAAAGTACAGAAGCTTTTCATTCTTCTTTGAAGTTTTCTTTCTCTCTCTTTGGTGTGGATCAAAGGCTTTTTAAAGAATTCATATAAAGCTCTTAATACAGGGCCCCCTTCCTCAATCTTCTTTCCTACCTCATTAAAAATATAAATTTAAATAAAAATAATTCCATAAGGACCAATGTTATGACTGTGAGGAAGAGGGCAATACATACTCCTAGAAATCCCTGAGAAGTCAGCCAAGTTTGGTGTCAAGGGTATCTATAATAAAGAAAATTACTTTCTCATTGAGTCACCAGTCTTGTAGTATGGGTGTTGATGTTTAAAAAGCACCCTTGGATCTTCTCTGTTCTCTCCTCTCTTCTCCCTGACCCATCTCTCTCCTGAATGTCCTTAGCACTATTGAGGGCACCAATCACTCAAGGTCATTCTCAACTCCAAAAACCATTTTCCAAATCTTGTCATTTCTGTCTTCTAACATCTCTCATTTACCACCCCTTCTCTTCACTCATGAGTCCCATACTAGTTTAGGCTCTCATCACCACCACTGCAATAATCCTTCCTTCCTTCCTTCCTTCCTTCCTTCCTTCCTTCCTTCCTTCCTTCCTTCCTTCCTTCCTTCCTTTCTCTCTCCCTCCCTTTTTTCAAAGGGTAGGAAGAGGAAGCCTGTATTGCAGACAGAACAATTGTGGAGGGAAAAATAGTTCCATTACTTCCAAGAGTTGATTTGGAAGCCAGTACAAATTACTAGATAAAAAATGTTCAGTTCTCAAAAGTCTGAGGGGTGATTTATTAGCCCACTGGTGACTTTTGTATCTACTCTGCTATTTTGAAAAGTAAAAGAAAATCATGTAGCAGTTTCAGTATAGGAAACATTACTGAAAATTCTCCTTTAAGAAATAAGCTTAGTGTCCTTGCCTGGATGTGGATGGCAGTAAATATGGCTGGCTGTCCACCCCAGGTCCTCTTACCACTAGACTCCCTGAGATCCCAAAGCAGAACACCTTTGGGATAGAGAACCTGAAAAATAGGTATACTAACAACACAGGAAAACATTTAAATTAAATTAAAATATTCAAGCCTTAAGGCAACTAGTTTTCAGAAAACAGAGTATCTTATAGTTGGTAATTTAGAAAATTAATGCAAAAACACCATCTGCTAAACCTCAGCTCAACGAATCCTCTGTGGTCTGTAGAGAGCACAGATTGTATGTGAAGCGACTGATCCATCTGCTTCAACATGATCTCTCGGAAACTTTCTTATGGAAGGAAGGGTCATGTGGAGAACAACCATTTCTCCAGCTCACGTAAGTTCCATGAGGACAGGGAACGTGTCTTATTTATCTTTGTATCACCCCCAGAGCCAAATTCAGTCTTGGCCTGAGCTGAGATAGTAGGCATTTAATAAGTGTTTGTGCAATGGATGAATGTGTGCCTTTGACACAGCAAAGCTTAGGATGCCTTCCTAGTTAAAAAAATGTAAAAGGTTTACTGTCCTATAGCTCATATATATATATATATATATATA
>NW_025364500.1:0-2520 GCF_016433145.1 Gracilinanus agilis | reverse complement strand
CCAAGCTGCTTGCCACACATCTGATGCCTCCAACTCCCCTCAGGACCCAGAGAAAATATTATTCCTTTCTCCCCTTCTCCCTCTCTTATCAATCAATTACTGAATTAGCCAAAGGTTTGATTAAGTGACAAACAGGGTTTATTGAGTTTCAGGGTTGATTGTAAAGGACAGAGGGATACAAGGTAACTCTAACAGCTGCCTAGGGAAAGCTTCAGGGGGGACACAGGAATGTGAGACTGAGAAACGACGTGCCTAACTCTGGGTCCTGAGAGGAGTTGGAGGCGTCCATTTTGAGAGGAATTGGTAATCCCTATACTTCCTCTGGACTCTTCCTTTGTGAACCTGAGAAACTGACTAGAAAGCCCTCTAGTCAGTTTCAAGCCATTTCTGGCTGGCTCCAACCTTTGTCTATAAAAGTGCCTTTCCTACCCGAAGGGCTCAGTCTGTTTCCTTTCAGTGTCTCTGTCTCAAACCTGTGTACCCAGTCTGTGTCTCCCTGCTGCAGCTGCCTGCCCAAATTACCTCATCCTCTCCCTTTCAACCCTTTATACCACAGTGTTTATATTCCCTATATTCAGTCATTCTCTTACCTCTCCTACCACTTCAATTTACCACCTTCACCATTGTACCTTCCTTTCCCATCTACTGACTTAGAGATCTACAAAACCCCTATCCACAGTGCCTTATTCCCCTCATTACAACTTACCTGACCTTTCCCTTATTACCTTGCCTTATCTCCCTACCTGTCTTTAGTCACATACCTGCCTCTATCCCCTTATTATTCCAGCCTATTCCCTTATTACAATCAGTTTATTACCTACTAGATCTCTTCCCTTATTATAGGAGGGACACAGGAATGGGGTAAACTGAGCAAGAGCCTGCTCCCACTCAGCCCAGAAGGCTTTGTTGACTTTAAGGTTAGGGAAGTTATACACAATGAATCAGGAGATAATTTGTAGCAAGGGTAAGCCCTACTTGTCTATGGGGAAAACCTAAGTCTTCAAAGTTTGATTGCTACCACCCAAATCCACCCTTCTCCCAAAACCCACAGAAAATTGGGAAAGAAAATGGGGAATGGAATAGGGAAGGTCAGGGAGATACAGAGGAATTAGCTAAGCTACAAAATCTCAAGAGAAAAGGCACAGATTCAAGGCCAGGTTTCATCCCAAAGACCAAGCTCAGTTGACCCTTCTGCTCTGCCCGAGCCTCCCGGATCAACTGCCTCTAGTCAGGGTTCTAAACCCTCTCAACTGCCAGAAATTCTGCAGTTAGCCTTTTTCAGGGTTGATTGCACTTCTGCACTACACGTCATGATGTTGACGTATCACGTGATGCACGATGTCATGCGTAAACTGTTAGTTACTGTGCCGTGGTTCGTCTGTCATGCTCACGGTGTGCACTTCTGTAACAGCGCCTGAAAAAAAAATTGACTTTATGGCTCCTGCAGAAAGAGCATACGTTGCTGACCCCTGGTCAAGGGCTCGACAAATGGGATTAAGTGACTTGCCCAGGGTCAGAGGAGCTAGTTACTGTCTGAGGCCACATCTGAACCCAGATCCTCCCAACTTTATGGCTATCTATCCACTTGCTACCTAGCTGCCCCTCATCCATATTAATATTTAGATGAGCGAGTGGCAGGATAAGTCCAGAAAGAGATGTCCGGCACAAGGTTAGCTGACCAATAACATTTCCTTTTCTGGTGATTTTTCAGTTGCTATTTCTAAAAGGAAATAAAAAAGAAACTCTTTTCATAGCTACCATGCCCAACTACTCTTGCAATTGAATGCCTAAGAACAGTTAGCTCATTTCAGAATTTCAATTGGAGCCTGAAGAATGTGGATACAAATTGAGCATAATGGCTGAAGAACATCAATTAGATGGGGAGGTTCTCCGACAGCCCTTGTGGTTAGTTGTCTGCATCCCTACCTCATTTAACACAGAGCAAGCATCATTTTGAGCATCTGGGAAAAAAGAAAGCAATCCTCCTGATGGCGAAGAATAAGAGGAATATTTTACAGACTCTGGAATGGTATGGCTGAGTAGTGAAGGAAGACACCCTGCTAAGTGAAAAGACAGTTTGAATTTTATCTTTTAATGGATGCCTATATGATGCCAAACATTGAGTTGAAAAGTGAAAGATTCAGTCCAATCTATGGAGCAGTGAATTGTTTTAATGACCACAGTGAACTGCTTGGACATTTTCAGCCTCTAGAGAACTCTCTTATTTGAGTGTCTCTCCAGCTCCCCTTTAGCCTGTCTGAATTATTTGGGACCATTAAGAAAGCAGATTTGATGTGTCCAGGGGCTTCTCCATTAACTCACCTGGTCACCGCTGCGAATTCCTCTTCAGCTATGTGCTCTTGGGGAAATTGCTTTCTTTCTTCCCTGTCCTTTTTCCTTTGGTAAGTGGCAGGGCCAGGATTTCAACCCAGGTCTTACCATTTCAAGGTCATTCCTTTTTCCTCTCTCTCTCTCTCTCTCTCTCTCTCTCTCTCTCTCTCTCTATATATATATATATAC
>NW_025364499.1:0-4865 GCF_016433145.1 Gracilinanus agilis | reverse complement strand
GAGAGAGAGAGAGAGAGAGAGAGAGAGAGAGAGAGAGAGAGAGAGTAGAGGTGAAATAAAGCTGGGAAAGTTAGTCAAAACCAGTTTTTAGAGAGTTTTAAATGCCAGGCCAAGGAGCTTGCCTTTTATCCTGCAAGCACTAGGGAGCTACTCATGTATTTTGAGTAAGAAATATTGGTCTTGTATCTTATGAAGGTGACTTTGGCATTTGTGGGATGAATAAATTGTTGTTGAAGGCCACTGACCATTGGGGATACAGAGACTGAAATGAAATAATGAAATAGCTCCTGCCCTTAAGGAGCACATATTCCATCATTCTTAACAACTAAATTTTTTGTCCCCCTTAATGCCTAGCACAGTGAGCTGGACATGGTAGGCCCTTAGTAAATATTTCTCATACAATGAGTAGTGCTTGGTCTTGGAGTCGGGAGAACTGAGTTAAAATCCTGATTCCGCTACTGCTCACCCAGTATGTTAGCTTGGGCGACCTTTGTCTCCTCCATATTTCTCCATTTCCACGTTCATAAAATGAGTAGGATGTCCTTGTGGTATTGCTCCTGCTGGGTGATGAGGGATCAGGGAGTGACAGCATGCGTTAGAATCAGGAATGGGAGTCCCATTGCTATTGTTACATGGCCCCTTTCCATGCTCTTCCTTCCCAGCTGGTGAACATTGGGTCTTCTTATAACTATGGGAATGAAGACCAGGCAGAGTTCCTGTGTGTTGTCTCCAAGGAGCTGTACAACTCTCCCAATGGACTGAGTTCAGAGCCCAGCCGGAAAGCCAAGGTGAGACCCAACTTACAAGCCAACCCTCTCTGCCCCTCTGAGTTTCTCCTTCTTCTCTTTCCCTTCTCCTAGCCTGTCATTCTTGTTTCTTCTGTCTTCTCCCTTCCTGCTCTGGCATCCATAATCCTCCATAGCCACAGCCATCCCATCCCATGCCGTGCTCCTGTCTGTGAGCTCATCCAAATGAAGCAGGCTCAAGCGAGGGTAGTTGTTGGGGAGAGGCCTGGGCAGGGCCTTACGAAGGTGATGGTGAGCTTAGATACCTTTTATAGGCTGAGGGACGGGATCCGAGGCCTTAGACCTGGAAGGGACCTTCGGGGACCTTCAGTCCACCCTCCAGGTCATTCGCTGTGACCTGGTACATAGGAGTGCTGGAGTCTAGCCGCAAGGAGACGTGGCGTTATGAACTGGACTCTTGGTTGGGTTTTAGTCCCAACTTGGGTCTGTGAACACTCAGGAAAACTGGCTTTGAGTCCTTTTTCTCCCCTCATGCCCTATGGGGGCATATAATTTCATCGCTCAGGGTCTTAGTTTGTTTACTGAACTGGCCTTGAATCCCTAAGTGCCCTTCCAGCTCTGACACCCTCTGGTTCTATTTGATGGATGAAAGCCTACAAAGAGAGACTCATTAGGGTCCGAGGATCCCCTTGGCCCAGCCGTTGCTCCCTAGGGGAGGGGCTCAGAGTCTGTCAGGAATGAGCTAGGACCTGAATAATTGAGTCTTTTCCCTTCCTAAGAAGCCCCTGCTGGTTGAGTGACATTAAATGGACCCCCAGGCCATGTCCTGGTTGGCTAGAGATGTCTTTGTCTCATCCCAGCGTGAGCACCTGCCTTGGGGAAGCCAGCCCTCCTTCATCTGACAGAAACAGCTTCCTCTCTCTCTGCTGGGCCCAGGCTCCCGCTAACCCCACTAGGCTGAGCCCAAGTGGCCATCTGTCTTTTTCCTGGAGGCCTCTGGGTGGTGGCTGCCTGAGCCCAGAGCATTTCAGGGGCTCAGTGTATGGAATTTCAAGTGCCTCCTCTGGGGGACGCATTTGTCTGGATTCCTGGCTGGGTAGCAGAGAAGGCTGGATAGAAAGGACCAGAAGCTAGTGAGTGCCAGTGGGAAGATGGGATAATCCTTTCCTATCTAAAAGCAGTCTTAAAAAAAAATCCCTACCTTTCACCTTAGAATCAATACTGTGCATTAGTTCCAAGGCAGAAGAGCAGTAAAGGCTAGGCAATGGAGGTTAAGTGACTTGCCTAGTTAGGGTCATGCTAGGAAGTGTCTGAGGCCAGATTTGAACCCAGGACCTCCCATCTCTAGACCTGGCTCTCAATCCATTGAGCCACCCAGACACACCCTAAGGCAGACTTTTAGTCAGGGGAGGAGTTTTGGAAGGAGGGAGATTGCTGTGTGCTCTTCCTGTTGGTAGCCTGGTCTCCCGTGCAGTAGAGGTCTCCTTGTCTGTCCTTCTGCCCCTACTGTAATCTCCCTCCCTTGAAAGAATGTCCTCTGTGGTTACTAAAGTCTTTACGAGTATGTGCCACCAGCTCGTTTATCCACATTAATCAGAGCTGTCCTCAAGTGAAATGGGCTCTCTGGTGAAGTAGCGAGTTCCCCATCCTTGAGGGAGGAGAGAGATCTGTCAAAGGATGAATGGAGGATCATCGATTTTATATCTAGAATTGAGCATTGAGGTCCTGTGGAGCAACTATTCCACCTTCCCATTTTAAAGAAGAGGAAACTGAGACCAAGGGAGTATTATAGGACCCAGATCTTGAGCTGGAAGGGACCTCTGAGGCGATCCAGTTTAAGTTAACCCAGGATCTATGATTTTTTAAAACTATATTTTGAACACTGAATATCAATGTAATTGGATTCCTTTGTAATCATTTGTATTTTGCTTTATGTATTATTCCAAGAAGGGGTCTGTAGACTTCAGTAGAAGGTCAAAGGGGTCCATGATACAAGAAAAGCCAGGAATCCCTTATCTAGTCTAACCCTTTCATTTTACAAATAAGGAAACTGAGCCCCAGGGAGTATTATAGGACTGTAGATTGCAATGGCATTGGTGGCACAGTGGCTAATGCCTTGGGCCTACTAGAGTCAGGAAGATCTGAGTTCAAATCCAGATTCCAACCTTCATTAATTAAATTAAGCAAATTAAATGTGAATTAATTAAATCTAGGCAAGTCATTTGACTTCTTTTTGCTTCAGTTTCCTTAATTATAAAATGGGGATAATAACACCATCTTCCTTGCAGGGATGATGAGGATTAGGCAAGATAATATTTGTAAAGTACTTAGCACAGGCACACAGTATGCACACATATAAAGGCATATTCCCTTCCCTTCTCTTTTTTTTTTGTAGACTTGAGCCCATCTAGACCAACCCTCTCATTTTACAGATAAGGAAACTGAGGCCCAGGGAGAGGAAGTAACTTACCCTGAGTCATATAACTGTCTGAGGAAGGATTTGAGCTCAGGCCTTCCTGACTCCAAGTCCATCCACTCCTCTGCAGTGCCTGTTGAGGATTAGCAAGGTGATACCATGCCCAAAACTTAAAGGGGACAAGGCAGAGGGTGCTGGTCCAGATCTGACTCATCAAGTGACCTTGGAAAGTCATACCTTCCCTTTGGGTTCTCTGCTTCTCCTGGGTCAAAATGTGAGGATCAGGTTAGCCCAGAGGCATGCTGGAGCTGGCCCATTGCTTGGTTTTCAGGACCTCAAAAATCCAGAAACACCTCCCCAGGGGCCTACGTCCCCATCCTTGACACTCCCGGCTAACATGATCCTAGCTGGCCTCCTTGACCTCACTTTGAAGGGTCCGTAGAGACCATCTGGTTCATCTCCCTTATTTTACAGAGGAGGAAACTGAGGTTTCAGGTAAAGGCATCTATTTAGAACCTACTGTGTGTCAGAGAAGGGGCTAAGCAACTAGCAGAGCTGAAATTTGAACTGGGACAGTGCCAAGGAATGCCAGGCACAGTGGCGTTGGCCATGCCAAGGTCTACCAAGAGGCTAGGCTTCCTTGGATAATTGCCACCTCCTTAAGACTGGGAAAGCAGGGCTGAGTTGGGATATGGAAACCAAGTCTCTGGGAGAATGGGAATATGGGGAGGGAGAATGGTGCCTGCCTTCTAGCTTTTCCTAACACTATACTTTTAAAGTTCATGGAGAGTTGGGTGAGGCAGTGAATGGAATGCTGGAAGTGGACTCGGGAAGAACTGAGTTCAAATCCAGTCTCAGATGCTTACTGGCTGTAACACTGGCCAAGTCATTTAACCTGTATTTGCCTCAGTTTCCTATTCTGTAAAATAACAATCATAATAGCAACCTCTTCCCAGGGTTCTTGTTTCAAGGTTCTTTGGTTCAAGCTTGGCTCCTTTCCCTGCTCTGGATCCCCTGAGCCTGGTTTCTCCCAGCTTCGAATCCTTCGGTTTTGGTCCTCCTCTTCCTCCCCAGATGACTTCTGATACCCCTTTTCCATCTCTAAATCCTGTTCTTCAGGTTGGCTCTGAAGACAGGGACCCACCGAAATGGGTCATAGGGGTGACGAGAGTCCTCATTTTGGAGTAGGAGGACCCAGATTCACATCCCAGCTCTGATGCTTTCTCCTGACCTACCAGACTTTGGGCAGGTCCTCTGGGCCTCTGTTTCTTCCTCTGTAAAATGAGAGGGCTGGACTAGATTTAGGCCCTTTCCAAATCTGTAGATCCAGGGTTCCCCCATCCTGTGACCATTCTAGGCCTCCATTTCCTCAATTGTAAAATGAAAGACTTGGGTTAGATGATCTTTGGGTCCTTCAGAACTGTAGATATCTTCTTCAATCCCTCCAAGGCTCAGTTTCCTCCTCTGTCAAATGGGAGGGTTTGGCTGGCTAATCTCTGAATCCTCTGATTCACTCTGACTAATCCTTTCTCTCCCACCCTGAGGGATGCCCTTTAAAGAGTCAGGGCAGGTGTGGCAGCCCTAGTGGCAGCCCCCAGCCCCGGGGATGGGGGACTCGTGGCTGTGCTCGCCCCCGTTTCAAGTGTCTCCGCTCTTTCTTCCCTGGGTCCGGCCGGCTGGGACACAGAGCACGGAGGAGGAGG
>NW_025364498.1:0-2563 GCF_016433145.1 Gracilinanus agilis | reverse complement strand
TTACATATAAAGAAGATATATATTACATATAAAGAAGATAGATATATATTACATATAAAGAAGATATATATTACATATAAAGAAGATAGATATATTACATATAAAGAAGATATATATTACATATAAAGAAGATAGATATATATTACATATAAAGAAGATATATATTACATATAAAGAAGATATATATATTACATATAAAGAAGGTATATATTACATATAAAGAAGATATATATTACATATGAAGAAGACATATTACATATAAAGAAGATATATTACATATAAAGAAGAGATATATTACATATAAAGAAGATATAATACATATAAAGAATATATTACATATAAAGAATATATATTACATTAATATATTATATTACACATAAAGTATATATATATGTGTATATATGTACATATATATAATACACATACAGGTCCCTAGAAATGCTGAGTAAAATTTCCCAGGGTCACATAGCAAAATGGTGACAGATTAGCTGGGCTCAGTCCCTGAATTATTGGCCAGTGGCTCCCTCTTGTGGCCATGCTGCCTCTGGTTGGCACAGTACACAGTGTGAAGAAAACTCTTCAGGGTCAAGTGTCTGACATTTTCTTAATAATAGCCCTACTTTTCTATAATTCTTTAATTAAAAAAAATGCCTTTTTCTTATAATAATCCCAGCATGTAGCTAGTACAAAGATTACCTCTCCCACCCACGTTTTTTTTTTTTAGATAAACAAGCCCAACAGGGAGAAGTTCTCACAGTAACTCAGTGTATTCTCCTACCTCCAAGACTAGCATCATTTTCTCTATATGGTGATGCCACTATCTCACAGAGACCTACACATTCTGACCAGATGGTGCTGGCTGCATAATTACCTTGTCATTGGTCAATTATCTGTGCTAATTTTCAAGATAGGCAGGGAGAAGACTGGGGCAGGCTAGGGGCATTTTCTAATCACCACCATCATCCATATGAGTACCCATAGCCAAAGACTCAGAATTAGCCATGAGTCTAGTCTGAAATAATGTGGATATTCTCTTGAAGGTTGGTGTTGGTAATGGTAAGATACCAAGGTTTAGTTGGTTGTTTGGTAACCCACAGAGAAAGGCTTTCTCTGAGTGATCAGAGTGCTAAGACCACCAGACAGAGTTCAGAACAAGATAGGGGTTTATTTTAAAACATGGCATGATGGAGGGGAGGATTAATGAAGTAGGATACCCTAATACTAAGCATTCTAGCTAAATTCCTACCTTCTACAACCCTTGCATGAGGGTATCTTCATTTTTCTTCCAAGCTCCCTAGGCCTTACACTGTCTGTCTAAATTTCCCCAAGCTATCTGACTACCTGACTATTAATCCTCCCAAATTACTTTTGGTAAGAGATATAGTTCTTCACAATAGTTTAGGTTGAACCCTTTATAGTAGGGTTTAACCCTAGCAGGGTTAGGCCTAAGATGGCTCCACCACAGACAGATATACTAGCTTGCTGACACAGATCTTCAAATCAGCTGGGAATACTGTCAGTAGGCAGGAAACACTTTTGACTGAAGGATTTCTCCACGCAGGAACACCAAAAGAGGGTAGCTTTGGCTTCAGGGGATAGGAACAAACCTCTTCAGCTCACAGAGAAAGAGAGCAGGAAGTTTTAGCTTCAGGCTGTCTGCCAACAGAAGTCCAAAAAGCCCCTCAGCAACTGCTGGTATCCATCTTTATCTGTTCCCCATGTTCCAGGATTCACATCACCAGTTCCACAGTATGCGATCTGATCCAACACACGTCTCTCTTTGCAAACTTTTCTCTGTTATTTTTTTGCAACCCATTTCTGTTCTTCCCTCATTACAAATCCCAGGGGCCTTTCTGTCCCAGGACCATTGGGGTTCATTCAATCATCCACCCATCCACCCATCTTTTCAATGATTCACTGCACCAGCACTGTGCTACATGAAGGGTATTAACTTAATTCCTTCCTACTAGTTTTCTTGGCACCTGATGCCCTAAAAAAGACAGGTAAACATCAAAGTAAAGAGGACAATTATTCCAGAGACCCTAAGTTAGGGGATCCCCAAGTTTCCACTTGATATAAAATATTCCCTTGAATGGGATAAGATGAACGTCATTCTTTTTTTTAATATTACCACCAATACAAAACGATTGTTATATTAGTATAATTTCAAACATTGTCATAGGTTTAATGATGTAATTTGAAACATCAATAAGTTCTATTGCCTTAGGGCCTGTCTCTCTTCTCTTAATCTGCCCTACTGCATGGATCCCTAAACATATCCATGGTAAGGTGTGCTTTTCTAGCTAAGATCTATGACTGTCCCTCTCTCTGGCTTATATTCTTCCAGATTTGTCCTGTGGTAAAACAGGCCCTGACACAGACAACCATTCAGATGTTCAACACCATCAATTGTAAGTCACTGGCTTTTACTCAGCTTCACACCAACTTCTCCTGCTAGCTTTATGGTGCAGGGTCAATATTTGGAACATGGTAGACTTTCTTCTTTTCCTCTTCCATCTTCTCTCTCTCTCTCTCTCTCTCTCTCTCTCTCTCTCTCTCTCTC
>NW_025364497.1:0-3581 GCF_016433145.1 Gracilinanus agilis | reverse complement strand
CACACACACACACACACACACACACGGACGAGTGTGGCCAAGAAAGGCAAATCACTTCTCCCCCAGGCTTCAGTTTCCTCATCTGTAAAATGAGAGGACTGAACTGAATCAATAATTCCCATTTGGGGAAGAATGTCTGGAGAAGATATATCTGGTGAGAGGGTATAGGTAATAACTGGTAGATAACTATTAGCCTATTGAAATTAATCTATTTTCTTAAATGCATATGTATGGCAAACTCTAGGATTAATTTCCATTCTTATTGAGTAAGGGGTCAGAAAGGTTTGCTGAAAGCCAAGAGTAGAGGGACAGAAAAAGATTGGAACCACGAGGCACAACAGGTTTGGAAAGAGATGGGATTCCATGCAGAATAGAGAGATAAAAGAAAGACTTTTTGCTCCATGTTACTATCGGTTGTACCACAGTATTTCCTCATCTGCCTAGCTAAGTGTGTGGCCCTAGCTAGCACTCTTCCCTCTCCTAGCAGTGTAAGGATACTCCTGTATATAATTATATGTCCGCTAAAGAAGGTCATAGAGTTGTAAATTAAGAATTTAAAGTACCTCAAGAGTAATCTCACACAACCTCCTCATTCTTTTTAGATGTAGAAACGGAGGCCCAGGGAGGTGATGTTAAATGACTTGACCAAGGTCCCATGGGTAGTGAGTTCACATCAGAAGTCATGATTAAACCTTGGTGCTCTGAGGTCAGAGTCAGCTCTCTTCTCCCTGGACATCTGTCTGTTCAGCATCTGGAGGGCAAGAAAGCTGTTTCTTTTTATCTCTAGATCCCCTCACCTTAGCACAGTTCTGGGCAGTCAGTAAGGTGGGTTCAGGGAGGGGGAAGGGATAGAGGAAACCAAAGTGTCAAAGTTAGAAGGATGCCAATAGCTCCAGCTGGAAGTGTGACCATCAGAAGCCTCACCTGCCAAAAGGATTCTTCCGTCCCTCTATGGGGTCGCCCTTCTTCTGAGATCAAAGAGCTCCAGGGTGAGAGCCAGCTAGCCCAGGTTATTCCAAGTCCCTCCCAAAGTGTGACATCCAGCAATGCCCAGGTCAGAGCAGGTGAGACAGAACAAGCCAATTATGAATGTTTCTTGCCATTTTAGAAGAGGTAGTATGGAATAATGGAGGGGCCCTCCAAGCCGGCCACATACTGACCGTGTGCCCTTGGGCAAGGCTTCAACTTAGGGATCCAGTTAACTATCAAGACTACCTATTGCAGAAAAAGTGCTGACCCGCATTTATAGAGGATATTTTCTCACCCGAGAGTTCCCTCAGGATATCGATGAATCCAAAGGTCTTGGCCCGATACCCATCAGCATCTCAAATCCACCAGCTTATGAATGGGATCTAAAAAGGCCAACTACTCATCCTCTTCTTTTTACTTTTTTAACTGATAGCAATAAAACCAGCGACGGCATCGAAGACATCATTTTTCAGGCATTTTGGAACTTGTCGATTTTTTGTCTTATTCTGGTGATTGGCTGGGTGGAGGGTTGGAAACTCGCCATTGTGTCTCATCCCACAGTGCAGAGCTCATGGACCTCTGGAGAACGAACTCCATAGCCTGGAGAGGCAGCTTAGGACCCGGAAGCCCTGGATCGTACTCCAGCGAGAGTGAATGTAGAAGCGCAGAGCCATGGCCATGGAGGAAGTCTGTCTTGTCGATTCACAATTTGTCACTATCATTAACCAGAGGATTTAAAAACACTCCTTTATAGTTTTTCTATAGTACAAATTTTGCTTTGGAAAAATGGGGTCTCGAATTTCTCACCAAAAAATATTATATTTACTTGTTGGTCTAGTTCTCGGGTTTATCAGAGAGGAGGAAATGGCCCAGGTGGAAGCTCCCTCTCAGGATGCAGATGCCAACGAGTCCCTCTTGTATCCCCACTTCCTAGAGGGTTGCCACAGCGCTGAGAGGTTAAGGGGAACTTTTCATCATCATTGTGGAAACTATTTCTTTTTTTAAGGGAGTGCAAGTGTTCCAGAGCTTCAAAATCCTGACGTGTCTTGCCATCTTGTGGTGAAGTTTGGGAATTTCATGCAGGCTTCCGAAATGTCAAATGAGGTGCTTTGCAATAAAAATGACCATAAGCTTTAAACAAACTTTTATGGATGCACAGATCCCATGGAGGACATGAGAGTCTTCCTCAACCTTTGGTGATCTAATAAAAAATAAATGCATAGTAAATCCTCTTTTTCTGTTTTTTTTTTTCTTTTTAATGTGGAAGTGTTCATGTTTGATGTTTATCCAGGTCAATTTTATATTAAAAAAAAAAAAAAGATGTAGAGAATTTGGAAGCAAGGGCAAGTAATTGAAATTTAACACACAAAAAAAAATAGCTTAATGCTGGAAGAATTATATCTGGACCAATACATTTAGGGAAGTGCAGAATTAACCATTTGGAATTATTAAGCAATGAATGAGCATTCAACCCCTCGCTGTGTCACTTAACTACCTAGTTGTGTGGCCTTGAATAAGTGACTTCACCTCGATGGACAGCACACTCTTCAGCTGTACAATTTGAGGGCTGAATAAGAAGGTCTTCAAGGTTATTTCCAGCTCTGAATCTATAATCCTTTGAAATTACTTACCCAAGGTCTTATAACTACTCTTTTGGCAGGGCCAAGACTAGAACCCAGCTGTCCTGACTTCCTTTCCAGTCAAGAAGTTCTTAACAGTCCTCCAAGCTCATTAACTGTTCTCCATTAGAAATCTGATGTTTTCATTAGAAAAAGAGGAGCAAAAATGAATGGAGGGAGATCAGAAACTAAGAATTGCTATAACTCATGCTTTGGTCAAAAACCCCGAGATTCTGATCTTGGATGAAGCTACATCTGAGCTGGACTCGGAAAGTAAGTCAGTGGTCCAAGCGGCACTAGAAATGGCGAGTATGGCTGAGCGGCTGATAAGTTCTTGATTTCCCTCTCTCCGGATCATGGAAAATGAGAAGCATGAGCCGCATTGCCCCTGAGATCTCTTCTGGCTCTAGAACTATCATCTTATAATAACTCACAGTTCTATAGGACTTAAAATAGGTAGGCAAGTAAGATAATGAACATTTATGGAGCACCTAGTACATACCAGGCGCTGTATTAAGTGCTGGGGATGGAAAGAAAGGCAAAAGACAGCCCCAGCTCTCAAGGAGATTACATTCTAATGAGATGTTAATGTATGAAAGAAAACTTAAAAGAGAGGGGCAGAGGAAAGAAGATGCCCATTTGGGGGCATAGTGGCAAAGACCCGAAAGTCAGAGATGTAGTCATGAAGGGAAGAAGAATGGGCAGTCTGTGCCCATCCCCAAAATGGAGCCCCCACTAGGAATTCAACAGTGGGAGAAGGATACCAAGATGAGAGAGGAATAACCCTCCTGGAGACTTCAAGGATCAATGACTTTAGCCTCAAGGGTACTTTCTTGAACAATGCAGCTCAAAGTCATACTGGGCTATCACACATGATTTTGAAAACTCTTATGAGCAAAAGTATCTCAGTAGCTGAAAGTCAGACCTATAGTGAAAAGGAAGGAAGGAAAGAAGGAAGGAAGGAAGGAAGGAAGGAAGGAAGGAAGGAAGGAA
>NW_025364496.1:0-2940 GCF_016433145.1 Gracilinanus agilis | reverse complement strand
CTTCCTTCCTTCCTTCCTTCCTTCCTTCCTTCCTTCCTTTCTTCCTTCCTTTGTTCTCTCTTTCTTTTGTCTTTGTCTCTCTAGAACGCAGTAAGTATTTAATAGAATTTTTCTTAACTTATTGAAATTATAGCTCAGAAGCTGTAGGACCCCAAGGTTAGAAAGAAGGAACCAAGCAATCACAAACCAACACAAGCTAAGGACTCTCTGGTTAGGACTTCTTCAAGAAACCCACGGTTACTAACAACAGGAGGCTCATTAGAATGTTACTAGGATCCCATAATGTTGTGTATACTCTACAATCTCTATAAAAAATCCTGTGCTTTCCTCCCCACGGAGTCCAGGTTGGTTCTAGTGTCCTGAACCCTAACTCTGAGTTAGCATTAAAGTTCCTATTGCTTATTACATTGTGGGCTTGGACTTATCCTTGCTATGGGGATCTGAACTGGGTACAACAAAGCCATATTCTACAAGAGGTCTTCTCTGATTTCCTCTCCTGTTCCCAATTTGTAAACAGTCTTTAAATGATTTTATTTTACTTTATATTTACTTCCCTTATGTATCATTGGGGTAGCTAAGTGACACAGTGGACAGTGTACCAGATCTGGAATCAGGAAAACCAAAGTTCAAACCTAGCCTCAGATCCTAGCTATGTGATCTTGGGCAAGTCACTTATCCCCATTGATCTCAGTTTCATTATTTGGAAAATAAGATGGAGAAGAAAATGGCAAACAATTACAGTATCTTTGCAAAGAAAATCCCCCAAAGTGGTCAAGAATAGTTAGGCACAACTGAAAACTGACTAAGCAGCAACAATAAGTATCATCTCTCTACCACCTCAGGAGAATATAAGTTCTTTGAAGGAAGAGACTATTTTGTTTGTTTCTGTATCTTTACTACCTAGAATGTTTCTTACCCATAGTAGGAATTTAGTAGATTTGTTTGTTGGAGGCCTGTAGGTGGTGTTGGAGGTGGGCAGTGGGTGGTGGGAAGTAATGGGCAGTGATAGAATCAAGACCTTCATATTCTGAAATCCTGTGTTTCTCACTAGTTAGTAATAGTTAAGCATAAATTGCAAAGTCTGTATTATTAATCAGTTAACCATTATATATTTTTAATCATTCATAATGGTTCTGTTCTGTTCCGTTCTGTGCACCAGCTTTGTGCTCTTCTGTATTATTAATCGCTTATATTATTCTGTAATTACTTTCATTCTGAACTGTTAGGAATTATTAATTACTTATAGTGATTGTCTGTCCTCACTATGGTCCCCTCTTTGATGAAGGCATTCCAGAGGGGTAGTGAAACCTCTCCTACACTGACAAATGATGGCAGGTGGGACAATGTGGGGAAACATGAGATATGTACACTAAGGGCTCTGGCAGTCCAAGGGAATCCCCCAAACTTGCAGATGGTCCTTATTCCCTTTCTGGTGTCCTCAAGCTCGCCTATGACACATCAGACCCCAAACCACACTTCTACCTGAATTTGGACTCTCCTCCTCAATGCTCATCTTCTGGGGTTACCAGAATACCCTAGGCTTGGAATACCCTAAAACAGTGATGGCAAATCTTTCAGAGACCAAGTGCTGCCCTATTTTTGTTGAATTGAATCTTAAACTTGGGTAAACATACTTTTAGCTCAGCTAGCTATTTGTTTCTCCAGGCCTTAATAGCACATCCTTTCTTGTAGTCCTCTTGGCCTTCATAATAAATTTAATGACATAGTAATAAATAAATAATAAAGCAAAAGTACTGGAAAGAGTTTTGGATTTGGAGTCAGAGGACTTGGGTTTCTATCCTGACTCTGTAACCTTCTGCCTGGGGAAGTGATTACACTTCTGGGATATTATTTTTTAAAGTTTTATTATTATTATTTTTTAAAAACCCTTACTTTCCATCTTAAAATCAATACTGTGTATTGGTTCCAAGGCAGAAGAGTGGTAAGGGCTAGAAAATGGGGGTCAGACTTGCCCAGGGTCACACAGCTAGGAAGTGTCTGAGGCTAGATTTAAACCTAGGTAACTTCCTGTCTCTAGGCCTGGCTCTCTATCCACTAAGCCACCTAGCTTCCCCCTATTATTTGTAATAAACGTTATAATAGAAAATTTAAAAAAAAACTCTTAGCTTCTGTTTTTACAATTAACACTGTGAATTCTGTGAATGAGTTTCAAGGCAAAAAAGTGATTAAGCATTAGGCAATGGGGGTTAAGTGATTTTCTAAGGATCACACAGTTATGAAGTGTTTGAGACCAGATTTGAAACCAGGACCTCCTGTTTCTAGGCTTGGCTCTCAATCTGCTTAGACACCTAGATGTACCCCCAAAAGAAGAGTTTTAAGGTCCCTTCCAGCTCTGAATATTGAAATTAAATTAGCTAATTCCATTCCTTAATAACCTAATTGATTAATATCAATTAGGATGAATACTCTTAAGAAAAAGGAAGCCACATGGAAACTCCTGTGTAAAAGTGAAATGGTTAATTGTGGCCAGTTTCTGACAGCTCTGACATCAAGGGTCTTTGTTTTCCCAACAGAGAACCCATAATGCTATTAACTTCCTTGTAAAAAAAATAATCCAACACTTTCAGTATTCTAGTTCAATAATGTGACTTTAAAAACAAAACAAAAACAAAAACATTAATATTTAAACACAAAGGCAAGAAAATATATGGAGGGGGACTTACTAGTGACATGGGAATAATCATTTTCTGTAAACAGATTGGCAGTTGTGGTCCCTGCAGGTAATTCACTGCTTGTGATGAAGGGAATATTATGTGGTGTTCTTTATTAGCCTTTAAGACCACAGGGATTTAATTGGCATCTCAACTGTGACATGATCAAGTTATAAAATCAGAATTAGAAGCAGGTTTTGTTTCTCTCTCTCTCTCTCTCTCTCTCCCTCTCTCTCTCTCTCTCTCTCTCTCTCTCTCTCTCTCTCTC
>NW_025364495.1:0-6765 GCF_016433145.1 Gracilinanus agilis | reverse complement strand
AGAAGAAGAAGAAGAAGAAGAAGAAGAAGAAGAAGAAGAAGAAGAAGAAGAAGAAGAAGAAGAAGAAGAAGAAGAAGAAGAAGAAGAAGAAGAAGAAGAAGAAGAAGAAGACTCAAGAGAAGCATAAAAAGGTAAACATAAAAGGGTAATCAATAAAATTAAACTGTTTATTGTAATGGAGGATTACCAGGGAAGTTAACTAAATTATCTGTGGGTTCACAATGGGGTGAAGGAAACAGGAATGACAGATGGACAGGATCAAACAAGGTTGGGAGACCAGGGTTTTACTGCCAAGGAGGTGACTGCTACTGAAGTGGCAGTTGGACCCAACTGCCACCCTGCAGTATCTAGTCTAGGCCTATGGAAACTAGCAAAGTAAAGGCAAGAGTTTTATAACACTTTTAATCAGGGACAACTAAGTATAAGGATGGGAATGGGGGTTACCACACTCTTCAGACTAGAGGCAAACCCCAGGGTCAGAGAAGGGACTTATCTACACTAAGTGAGACCTAATCAAGACAGGGCCCAGGGAAAAGCAGGATTGAAGTGGATATCCTCACAGTAGCGTCCAGTTTCACTCCAGTGGTGTTTCTGCTCCTCCAGGACCACCTGCTGTACTCTTCCAGGTGGGTAGATTCTGGGAGCTGACCCAGCCCACGTAGACCCGCAACTCAGGTTGGGATTAGCAGTCTCTACCAAAATCTCCCACAAGTAGGTGATGGTCTTTCCACAGGATCTCTGGCAATCTGGTGTCTCCTAAAGTCAGTTGCAACTTGCCCCAACCACCATGGAGTCTCTCTCAGAGAGCAAGAGCCACTTCCTGCTTCCCCATTCCATCTTGGAATTCTCCAGCCCTTCCTGCTAGGTCTAATACTAATACTAAGCTAATAACTAATTAATAATCTTCTTCACAACATTATGTTCCTATATGGAAAGATGATACATGTAAATCATAAGAACATTATCATTATTAGGACAGTTAGGAGTCTACATAGATGGAAGGAATGAGTGTAAGTCAATTTTGTTGGCTGTATGTATGTATGTATGTATGTAATGATGTAAAAAGAAATAAATGAGCAAAAAAAGGGATGCACTGGGAGAAGGGAGAGTTAGAATGGGGAGATTTTTCTCACAAAAAAGAGGTGCAAAAGGAAGAGCTTTTATGGTGGAGGGGAAAAATAAGGGAAGGATGGCAAGCAGGGGTTGACCCTTGTTCTCAATAGAATTGATTCAAAGAGGGAAGAATATATACATACATGCAATTGGGTACAAAATTCTATCTTACCCAATAGGGATATAAGTGGGGAAGTGGATAAGAAAAATGGACTGGAGAGATGATAAAAGGGAGAGTGAATTAAAGAAGGTAGTGGCTAGAGGCAAAACATACCTCTAAGGAGGGATGGGATAAAAAGAGAAAGTGAAGGAAAAACCGTAGAAAATAAGATGGAGGGAAATACATAGTAATCATAACTGTGAATGTGAATGGAATGAACTCACTTATAAAAAGGAAGTGGATATTTGAAAGGATTAGAAATCAAAACCCAACAATATGCTGTTTATAAGACACACTTGCAAAAGATATATACTATAAAATAAAAGACTAGAGTAGAATTTATTTTGCTTCAGAGGAAATAAGAAAGGAAGGGGTAGGGTAGCTGGGTGATACAGTGGACAGAGGGCTGGGCTTAGAATCTGAAAGACCTGAGTTCAAGTCCAGCCTTTGCCACTTACTAGCTGTATGTCCCTGGGCAAGTCACTTAAACCTATTTGTCTCAAAAAAAAAAAAAGGCAGGGGTAGCAAATATGATCTCAGACAAAATAATAGCCAAAATAGACCTAATTAAAAGGGATATTCAGGAAAACTACATTTTGCTACAACATACCATAGACAATGAAGAAATATCAAAATTTTTATAGCACATTTCTCTGATAAAGGTCTTGTTTCTCAAATACAGGGGAACTCAGTCAAAATCAGAAAAATAAGTCATTGCCCAACTGATAAATAGTCAAAGGATATGAAAAGGTAGTTTTAAAAAAAGAAAACAAAGCTATCCATACTCATATAAAAAAATTTCTAAATCACTATTGATTAAAGAAAGGCAAATTAAAACTCTGAGATACCACATCATACCACAACTCTGAGATACATCTCAGATCTTGTCTGAGAAATGACAAATTCTGGAGGGGATAAGGGAAAATAGGTATACTTAATGCACTGTTGGTGGAGTTGTGAACTGGTCTAACCATTCTGGAAAACAATTTTGAACTATGCCCAAAGGTCTATAAAACTGTGCACATCATTTGACCCAGCAATACTATAACTAGGTCTATACCCTAAAAAGATATAATAAAAGGACCTATATATACAAAAATATTTATAAAAACCCTTTTTCTTGTGGCAAAGAACTGGAAATTGAGGACATGCTTGCTAATTGAGGAAAGGCTGAACAAGATGTGGCATATGATTGTGGTAGAGCACTATTGTGCTATGAGCAATAATGAAGGGGGTGGTTTCTGAAAAAAAAAAAAGGCAAGATCTATATAAACTGATGCAAAGTGAAATAAGAACCAGGGGATCATTGTGCACATTGACAGCAATGTTGTCATGATGACTAAGGGCTGTTAGGTGGCATAGTGTATAGAGCACCAGATATGGAATCAGGAAGACCTAGGTTCAAATATGATCTTAGAAATTTACTGTGAGAACCTGGGCAAGTAACCTGTTTTCCTCGGGTTCCTAATCTGTAAAATGAACTGGAGACAAAAAATAACAAACCACAGCAACATCTTTGCCAAGAAAGCCCCAAATGGGGTCACGAAGAGTCGGACATGACTAAAACAACTGACCAACAACAATTGTGATCAGCTGTGAAAAACTTAGCTACTCTGATCAACACAATGATCCAAGACAATTCCAAAGGATTCCTGATGAAAAAATGCTATTCACCCCCCGAAACAGAAAAACTCTGAGTACAAATTGAAGTATCATTTTTTTTGCTTTCTTTCTTTCTTTTTTGCAATATGGCTAATACAGAAATGTTTTGCATGGTTTCACATATATAATTAATATCATTTTGCCTGCCTGTAGAGGAGGGTTGGGAGAGAGGGAAAGAATTTAGAATTCTAAATTTAAAAAGCAAAGAGGGTTAAAAATAAATAAATAAACAATGATATTTGGGTGGGAAAAGAAATATAATGGATTCCCCTCACAGGAGATCTCCAAGCAAAGGACTTGGGAGTCATGATCAGGGATGTTGAAGAGGGAGAGAATTTTTGTTCAGGGTTAGTTTAAACAAGATGACCTTTGAGATCCCTTCCAACACTGAGATTCTGTGACTCTACTAGTATAAGTGTCAGGTATCAACAAAGACAAATAGACAACCAATAAAAGTTTTCACAAGACTGACAAGTGGAGTAGAAAAAGATTTTGGATTGAGAGTTCAAGGACCTGGTTTCAAATTCCATCTCTGCTGTGTGACCTTAAGCAAATCATTTACTCTCTCCTGGCTTCAGTTTCCCCATCTACAAAATATGGACTTGGGACAACATTATCACTAGTCTCTTCCAATTCTTGGTCCTATGATTCTACTTCTTCTGCCAACGTTTGTTCTTCCTACTCTCATTCTCAAAATCTATTAATGCCTATCAAATAACGTTCTGGTCCTTATTCTGGCATTCAAAGCCCTCCATATTCTGATTCTCACCCCTTTTTTACCAATCTTATTTCACACTCATTATTCTGCTCCAGTCAAAGTGAACGCAATTGCCATTTCCCATTCACCATGTATATATCCTTCACTTTTCCTCCTAGGTGCTTTTTTTTTACATTCTATTTTCTAGGATGGTCCACATGGGTCCACAGTGGTCCACAGACACTGGAAAAATGACACTTTTCCTCTCAGCCCTTCCTTGCATAGCACTTTGTTTCTTTCCAGAGCATTTTTGAATACTAATCTCCTTGCCTTTCTCACCACCTTTTTGGGGCATTACCTACCCCCACCCTGCTTCTTTTCCTCTTCACAACTGCTTGACTGCACCCAGGGCTTAGATGGCATAAGATCTCAATCCTGATGAGATGGAGAGCAAAGCTTTAGCCTCAGTTCTGCGACTACCCATGAAGATCCTCTAGGCCAGTGATGGCGAGCCTTTTAGAGACCAAGTGCCCAAATGGCAACCCTCACACCACATGTGAGCCCCCCAACCTACCCCAGACAAGGGAGGGAGGAAGCACTCCCATTGGGCTACTGGGCAGAGGGGTGGGTTAGGTGAAAAATGTCCTCAGGCAGGTGAAGAGAGGGAGAGGAGCAGCCCCCTCTGGCACACTCAGGCACATGTGCCATAGGTTCACCAACATGGCTCTAGGCTTTACCATCTCCCATCACTGGCATCTTCCCTCCTAAGGTAACCTAAGGCTCACTCTCACCCCAGTGTTCTACTCTTCAGACATATGGACCAAGCCACACTTGCTGCTGAAAATGTCCAGGAGCTGAACTTTATTAAAGATGTTTTCTCCCTTAATTAGAGTGTGAGCTCCCTGAGTACAGGGACTGCCTCACTTTTTTTTTTTTGGTATCCCCAGCAATAAGCCCAAACTTGGAATATAATTAAGAATTTAATACTTAGAAATTCTAAAAAATTAAATAATTTTTGTATTACAGTTATTTATCTACAGGATAATTCCCCTATTTCTTTGTCTCTTCCCCAGCCTAGAACCTAGTGACTAAGCACATAGTAGGTGCTCAATAAACAGGTAAATGGTAAAGTAAATAGAGCACCAGCCTGGAGTCAGGAAGACTCCAACCTCAGACACTTAAGAGTTGTGTGACTTAGGATAAGTCACTTAACCTTATTTGCCTCAGTTTCCTCATCTGTAAAATAAGCTGAAGAAGGAAATGGCAAACCACGCCAGTATTTCTGCCAAAAAAAACTCCAGAGAATATGGAAATGTGTCTTACATGAAAGCACTGGTAGAACATATAACAGATCATGTACTGCCTTGGGGACAGGAAGAGGTTGGGTGGGAAGGAAGGGAGGGAAGGAGTCCGAATCACAAAATGTCCAAAAAGAATTGCAAAAAATTGTTTCTACATTAATTGAAAAAAAAAAGAAAGAAAAATAATAATTAATTAAAATTAAAAGAAAACCCCAGATAGGGTCATGGAGACACGATTAAAACAACTGAACTACAGCAACAACAAATGTTTGGTGGAATTAGAAGTGAAATTAAATTGAAGTCTCTGCTAAGAGCAATTCCTCAATAGATAAATGGCCCAAGGATATAAATAGGCAGTCTTCAGAGGGAGAAATCCAAGCTATCAACAATCACCAAAAATGCTCTAAATCATTAATAATTAGAGAAATGCAAATTAAAACAACTTGGAGGTCCTACCACACACATATGGGGCTGGCAAGTATGAAAAAAAGAAGAAAATGAAAAATGTCAAGGAGCTGTGGGGAAACAGGCATAATAATGTACAGTTGGTGGAATTATGAAGTGATCTAGCCTTTCTGGAAGTTTGGAATGATGCCCAGGAAGTTACCAAACTCCATTGCCTTTGACCTAGCCAGACGACTACTAGGCCCAAAGAAATAAAAGAGGAAAAGGATATGCATGTACAAAAATATTTGAGGCATCTCTTTTCAAGGTAGCTATAAATTGGAAACTAAGGGGAGAGAGCAATTGGTCTCCAAATTGGGAACTGCTAAACAAATTGTGTTATACAGTATAAATGAAATAACATTATCATGCAATAAAAAATAACGACATAGACAATTTCAGAGGAATCTGGAAAGACCTATCAAATGATAGAGTGAGCAGAATGAGAACAATTATAGAGTGAGCTGATAGCAACATTAGAGAGGAAGACATTAGAACTGATCAATGCAAGAATAGGCCACAAGTCCAAAGGAACAAAGATGAAACGACCTACCCATCTCTTGACAGAAGCAATGAATTTCATATGCAGAGATACAATTTTTGATTCACTAATATGGGAACTTGCTTTGCAAGACTACATAGATATGTATTGAGGGATTGTTTTTTGAATCATATGAGTGGAGAAGTAATGGAATGGACTGATTAATGTTTTTAAATGTTTAAAAAAAATAAAGAATAAATGAGTTATAAAGGGGTTAAGAGGAAAAGGCAGGGAAAAGGATGAAGTCTTTCCTCCTATTTCATCCAAAATGCAATTCATTTCAAGTCAGCAAGTGCTCACTGCCTCAAAGGCATCATTCTCCATGCATAAGGATGTAAATAAAGAAAATGATAAAGTTCTGCCCTCAAAAAGCTTCCCATCCAATCACAGAAAAGTATGATACACAGGCATGTAAAATATAAGATAGGAATGATTAGATCTAAAGACAATGTGCAATAAGAAATATTAAGGAGAGAGAGAGAATTTTTAGCTGGAGAGAATCAGAAAAGATTTTGTATGAGGTGACATTTTCAATGGACCTTAAAGGAAGAAAGGTCAGCTAGGTGGTGTGTTCAGTTGTATTCAACTCTTTGTGACACCATTTGATGTTTTCTTGGTAAAGGTACTGAGTGCTTTGCCATTTCCTTCTCCAGCTCATTTTTACAGATGAGGAAACTAAGGAAAACTAAAGGAAAAGTGACTTGCCTAGTTGCTAGTAAGAATCTGAGGTTAAATTTTGCCTCAGGTTTGGGCGGCCCCACCTCTCTCTTTGAGGTGAGTGGCTTGGGTAAGCACTGCCTGTTTTCTCTAGCTCTCTAGTTAAATATTAGTAAATCTTTATAAATAT
>NW_025364494.1:0-2798 GCF_016433145.1 Gracilinanus agilis | reverse complement strand
TATATATACCCCATATATATATCATATACCCCTTATGTTCTGTCTTAGAATCAGTACTGTGTATTGGTTCCAAGGCAGAAGAAAGGTAAGGACTGGGCAATGGGGATTAAGTGGCTTGTCCAGTGGCATCAGCTAGGGAGTGTCTAAGGTAAGATTTGAACGCAGGACCTCCCGTCTCTAGGCATGGCTCTCAATCCACTGAGTCACTTATCTGCCCCATTCCCCACCCCATGTGGTATATATTAATGCACTCAATATCCAGATATACTTTTTGGGAGACTCATAACCTAAGAAGCAACCCTGATGGCTATGATTCTCTCATACACTTTAGGGCAGGTGAGATGGATCTTGTGATATTTCACACAAACTCCATAGGGTCTCACTCCTATTCCTGTCAGACCAGTTGTATCTTTACTACTCCCTCTTGTCAATTAGGTTAGAAACTGCTTTAGAAGCAATGGACCAATACTGCCTCCAGCTGATCCCTCTTTTGAGGTTCTCTGATTGGTCTGTCTGGAGGTCTAGTGCTTTGTGGGAGTGCCACCATTGACCAGACTGTTGCAGGGAGACTTTTTAGGTTGGTCATAAGCCTGGGATTTGGGGCCCCTTCACTCTATTGAGGAAAAAATTGGGCTGTATCTGTTTATGTTTTGCTAATCCTGACATTATATGTAAGGACCCTTGGCTGTGCAACACTCACTTTAATCAGATGCCAGAGTCTGGCAGTCTTTAAATATTTACCCCTCTAACCACTGCCATTTATCTAAAATCAGATAAGTAATCCATTCATCTAATAACCCAAGTAAGTGATCCTTAGAATAACTTTAGTGCCGCAAGAAAAAAGTGACTGTATGTTTGCTCTTTAAACTGATGAGAAGCTCTTAGCATTTTCACAAGCCCCTCCATCATTTTAGCAAAATTGGGAAGTGTAAATCATGGCCATGATTGGGATACTTTTAGGCTCATTAGCTCATTCATTGAGGTGAAAGACTCTCCATTCATCCCACCCCCAACCCAACAACTTTTTTAAATTTTAATTTTCAAAAGGAATTAATTAATTTAGAATATTTTTCCATGGTTACACAATTCATGTTCTTTCCCTCCCCTCTGCCAGAACTGACAAGCAATTACACTGGCTTATATATGTATCATTCCGACAACTTTTTAGCACCAGCATGGCAAGAGGCAGGTGTCCAGGTGGTCCAAATGAGTCAACTTGTGCCTTTCATTCTCTTTTTTTTATATTTCAACAAAGCTATACTAAATGAAAACCAAACCCTGACAAATTAGCCCTCTACCAAAGTCCTGGAGAGTATTCAAAAGAGTTGTATCCCAACCCATCTCCAACATTTACTGAGGGCATAACCATAGACAAGTCAGATAATGTCTCTGAGCCTCCATGTCCTTACTTGTAAAAAAAAAGGGTGTTGACTAATACTCGCATTGGGTCACCAAGTTGTTGTGGGGGAAATGTCTTGTAAAACATAAAATGCTATATAAGTATGAGTCTGTTGTTGCCGTTAGTCTTCCACAAACCATGCTGGTGAGGCTGTCGGATCTGAGGGAATGGTGGGATGGAATTAAAGATAGGAGAGAAATTCAACTCCTTTGTGAAGGGAGGACAATTAGGTCAAATTTTTCTTGACTTGTTCCCATAGTGTTGCTTGGACACATCCACTCCTGCTGTTTGCAATGCTGATTCAGGCAATAACAAGGTGTTATTAAGTCCTACTCAGTTCTAGGGAGCTACTGAACTAGGCATGATAGGAGATGAAAAACTACTTTTCCATTAAAATATTAGGAGCCTATTTTTTTATGTGTATAGTATAGTCATGAAAGGAAAAAAGAAAAATGATTCCAATAAGTACGGAACTGAAGGGCATAGATTTACTGAAGATTTTGCCATTAGGTATTAAAATCTGATCTTTTCGATCCTTTTTTTTCCCACTTCCATAGAAAAACTTAAGCATTTCCTCCCTCCCTCTATAGCTAACCTTCTCAAGAAGAAGAAATCATCTTGGAAAATCTGATAGGTGGATAGAGTGTCAGGCCTCGAGTCAGGAGGTCTTGGCCTCAGATACTTTTTAGTCGTGTAACCCTGGGCAAATCACTTAGCCCCTGTTGCCTAACCAGTATGGCTCTTCTGTCCTGGGACCAATACTTATTATTGATTATTAATTAATTAATAATTACTATAATTAAGAATTAATTAATAATAATTCATATTGATTCTAAAATGGAAGGTAAAGGTTTTTTTAATTTCTGATAGGAATATTTCTTGAAGGAAAGTCCTTTTTGAAATTACGATTGATATTCGGGTGCCTATGTCACCCCCACCAAGTATGCACCTCTCAAAAAACCTTGTTAAAAGGATGCCTTTTTTCTTTTCTTGAAATTAGACATCATAAGGGGTATTCAGCTCTGAGGAAAGAAATCGCTTTCTTGGGCAGGGAATGGGGGGGGGGGCTTGTGATAATGGCTGAGTTTCACTGTAACATCTGCAGTGATTTTGCCCCTTCAAGATTAGATTGTGAGTCTCTGACCAAAAGTCATCAAGAAGCTCTGTCCGTCAGTGGTTTACTCCATTACATCCTAAGCAGAGGTGACCTGAAAGTTTAGCGTAAGGGGAGCTATTTCCGGTGCTCATTATCATTTACAGTTCATATTTATCATTGGTAATACCTTTGTATTGTGCTCCTGGGCCTCATCAAAACAGAGAGGTTTCAGTCTCTCTTCTCTTTTCTCTCTCTCTCTCTCTCTCTCTCTCTCTCTCTCTCTCTCTCTCTCTCTCTCTCTCT
>NW_025364493.1:0-3699 GCF_016433145.1 Gracilinanus agilis | reverse complement strand
GAAAGGGGAAGGATCCATGAATTGTTGCATTGAAAAACAGAACAGGTTTTCTCAGAGACCAGATTCCTATCCCCTTAAAGGGTATGAGGAGAGGGTGGGGTGGGGTGGCATGGGCTGCTTGCCAAGGGAAGCCTGCAGGACCATTTAAAGGTCAAGCCCTAGTGCTGTGTTCTTCATATAAGGAATCAGGGGAGAAGGAGGGAGGGAAAGAGGGAGCCTGCCAAGCTTCTCCCAGCCTGTATTCTGAGCCCTGACAAGAGTCACTCCCAGCTCCCCCCACCCTCCTCCATTTGCTGTTATGCCCATAGCTGGCCAGGACCCAGAGCATTGCCAACAGCTGGGTGTGAGAAAAAAGGCAGCCTTTTCTTTGGTGAAGCTTGAGGCTCAAGGTGGGGATCAAGTAGAGACTGAAACAGAGACAGCTCTGGAGGCTGATTAATTAGAAATTGTCCATGGCTACAGAAAGGACATCCAGCAAGAGATTAAGCCCAGTGTATGAGACATTATCCTCAAGAAGAGCTTGGGAGGAGGAGGGAAAACGACATGGGCTTCTTTCTTTTTCTTTTTCTTTTTAATGTGTTTTATTTGAGAGGCAGCATGTTGTAGTGGGAAGAGAGCTGGCCTTGGAGTCAGGAAGATCTGATTTCTAAGTCCTGCCTCTGACATCTACTCAGGATATGTGACTCTGGGCAAGTTGCTTAAATTCTCTGCACCCCAAGGAATTCTCTAAGACAGAGACAGAGGATGGGAGGACAGGGACAAAGAGACAGACACAGAGAAACAGAGGCAGAACAACGGATAGAGACAAAGATATAAAAATTGATGATGACAGAGAGAGAAAACAGATATGAACAGAAATAAGACAGAAATAATAAGAGACAGAATAATAGAGATAGAATAACAGAGAGACAAAGACAGAAAACAGAGGAAAAAATAGAAACAGAGAAACAAAGACACAGAGAGACACAGAGATAAGAGATAGTGATGGAATAGGAGAGAGATAGAGAGGCAAAGACAGAAAAACAGAAATAGAGACAGAGAGAGCTAGAGGATGAGGAGTTTCCTTCTGACTCAATCAGGCAACTCCATCACAAGGGTGGGGGGCCCAGTGGCTCCTAAGGATATTGTGTCATCTCAAAGTGCCAAGTCCCGATAAAATCGTAGAATCTCAGAGATGGCAGGGACCTCAGAAGCCATTTATTCCAAGCTGTATCTGACCAGGAATCCCTTATAAAACCTCCCTGTTAAGTAGTCTTCCAGCCTTTCCTCAAAACCCAAAGGGCTAGGGGGCAGCTGGGTAGCTCAGTGGAGTGAGAGCCAGGCCTAGAGACAGGAGGTCCTAGTTTCAAACCCGGCCTCAGCCACTTCCCAGCTGTGTGACCCTGGGCAAGTCACTTGACTCCCATTGCCCACCCTTACCAATCTTCCACCTATGAGACAATACACCAAAGTACAAGGGTAAAAAAAAAAAAAAAAAAAAAAACCCAAAGGGCTATAAAACAATGCATACCCTTTGATCCAGCAATACCACTACTTTAGGTCTGTGACCTAGAGAGATCAAAGAAAAGGGAAAAGAACTTTATACACAAAAATATTTATAGCTAATCTTTTTGTGGTAGCAAAGAATTGGAAACTGAGGGGATGTCCATCACTAGGGAGTAGCAGAATTCACAGGATCTTATCGTAAGGGGTAAAAAGGGGTTTTGGTTGTGTGAATATTAAAAGATTTTGAATAATTATCAATCCCCAATTAAAGAATAACCTCAAGTCAAAATGATTTTTATGGAAGTTTATTTACAAATGAAAAGAGAGAGAGAAAGTAAGAAAATTAGAGAGAAGATAAGGTAAGATAATTAACCTGACACACTGAATAATTCACTCCAGTCCCTGGTTTAGCCCAAGCAGATCTAACTAGTCCTCAGGCCTCTGCCTGAGGCCTGAAGACTGGGGATGAATGAAATAGAAGCTTCAGTCACAGAGCTCCCTTGAAAAGAGAGTTCCTTCAGAAAAATCCAGGAAGATTTAGTCTTTACACTCACCATGTGTAATTCCAAGGGAGAGATTAACAGCAGTCTCACTTAGTCCAAGGTCTTAGCCATCACTCCTTCAGGTCCAAGACACAAACAAGAAGAGAGCTACAGGAAGTTGTCACTCTCTTTTAAAGTGGCTTCTTTTGAGGGCAGCTGGGTAGCTCAGTGGATTGAGAGCCAGACCTAGAGACGGGAGGCCCTGGGTTCAAATCTGGCCTCAGACACTTCCCAGCTGTGTAACCCTGGGCAAGTCACTTGACCTCCATTGCCTACCCTTACCAATCTTCCACCTAGGAACCAATACACAGTATTGACTGAAAAATGGAAAGTAAGGGTTTTTTTTTTTAATAAATAAATTAAAATTAAAATTTTTTAAAAATGATCAATACTGTATATGGGTTCCAAAGCAGAAGAGTGGTTAGGGCTAGGCATGCTATTGATTCCAAGACAGAAGGTAATGGTTTAAAAAAAAATAATAAAGGGGCTTCTTTTGTGTCACTTCCTGTGCCTTCCTCTTAGTTTACATGTCCAATCACAACAAATGCTGCCCAGGAGGCAGTCAGTAAATTCTGATTCATCACTCACTCTAGCACACATGGATCACAGACCTCCCAACTTGTGAATTAAGTGGAGTTGTTTATACTTTTGGTGATTAGATTTAAGAATGGGCAGGATAGATTTAATTTCATTATCACATTATGATATATGAGTAGCAACCTTCAGAAGCTGCCTCTTCTAATCTTGGCCAGCTTCAGATCTCAGGGAGGTTTCCTCAAAAGAGCCAACCTGAATCTGCATCCTTGCTACTCTCATCCATGGCTCTTACTTCTCCCCCTGGGGATCAATATCGTAAATTATATTCCATAATATTGATCCTAATTTGCAGGGACTTACACACTTTCTTCTCCACAATGGGCAGGGAAATGGAATAGTAAAGGCATGAGTACCAAGAAATTTGACTGAGTAACCCAGCCTCCTGGGGATATTCCCAACATGCTCAATTGCCCAATCATCATTATAAATATTTATTTATCTTGAGTAAGACAATAATGAAAATAGAAAGAATGCCCTGCCACCTCACCCCCACCCCAAACAGAATGTAGCATATTGATAAGGACCAAGGTTGGCCTCAAACAAGAGATGAGAATGTGCCATCTTCCCCTCTTCCTTGCCCAGGCAGTAGGTCATGAGTGCGGAACACCACATATATTGTTAGGCTCAGTTCAAGAGGTCACAACATCAGAACAAAAAAAAGACTCTCACTAAGAGAGGTTCCATGGAATAGTGAATTAGAGTGTGGTATCTGGAGTCAAGAAGATCAAGGTTCAAATTCAAAGCAATTCTTTTTATTTTTTTAAATTCAAATATATTTTATTTTTCCAATTATATGTAATATTCATAATAACCTATATGTAGTATGTAATTATACATAATAACGATTTTCAAAATACATTTTCCAAAATTATAAGATTCAAATTGTTTCCCTTCCTCCCTTCCTTCTTGGAAATGGTAAACAATTTGATCTTGGATATCCATGTATTATATAACATAATCTATATTAGATAATTACATATAACATAACATATACAAAACATAATATGTTGTATAATTTTATATAACAATGTATAATTATATAATACAATGTATATAATATATAACTATCTATGAT
>NW_025364492.1:0-6237 GCF_016433145.1 Gracilinanus agilis | reverse complement strand
ATTATATACTATATACATATTATACATAATTTCTGATCTTAGAATAATAAATAATTGTATATGTGAATTATATATGTAATATATTTTACATTCTTGTAGAATATATAAATGTATATATAATTTCTGATGTGATAGTTACAAATAAATTATATGTGTGAATTATATATTATATTATATAATACAGTTATATTATATAATATGGAAATTATATATTATTTCTAATCTTATGATTATGAATAAGTATATGTGGAATGTATGGTATTATAGTATATATGACATTTTATATTATTATATTATATAGAAAACATATTTCTGATCATAATTATAAATAAATTATATGTGCGAATTACATATTATATAATACACTTATGTTATATAACAGAAATCACATAATCTCTAATCTTATGATTATGAATAAATATATGTTAATTATATTATTATATTATATACTTATGTTATATTATTATATATTATATTAAAAATATTATTTCTGATCATAGTTATAAACAAAGTATATGTATTGATTACATATTATATAATACACTTATGTTATATAATGTAGAAATTACATGGTCTCTAATCTTATGATTATGAATAATTATATGTAAATTATGTATTATATACATAATATTTTATATAATTATAGCATGTTATATTATTATATTATATAGAAAACATGATTTCTGGTCATAGAATGATAAATAAATCATGTGTGAATCATATATTATATATTACATTTTATAGTATTATATAATATATACAAATATTATATATAATTTCTGGCCTTGTGATTATGAATAATTATATGTGAAGTATATATTATTATATCAGACATTCATATTATTATATTACATATAGTTTCTGATCTTATAATAATACATTTTACATTACATATAACATGCATATATACATAACATGCGCACACATATATACAACATATGTATACATGTACGCACATAACACATAAATATAATATGTTATATATAACATGTGCAGCATGTGAAATGTTATATGATTTCTGGTCTTATAATTATAAAATAGATGTATGAATTATATATTATGTTTAATCCATTTCATATTATATGAATATTATATGACAGATCTTATAAGTAATCTTATAATTGTATATTAATATATTATAGTGCCATAATTTCTAACCATATAATTGTAAATATATATTATAGACAATATTGTTATTTATATATCATCTATAATTACATGTAAATTTTCTGACCTTATAAGTAATTCTAAATTAAGATACAGTCTCCAGAGAAATTTATTCTTAACAGTTCTTTTCTGATTGTAGGTGGATGACCATCCAGCCCCAGATGATCACGTCCAAGTTGGGAGGCTGCTTGTGAGTTCCACATGTTCCATGGTCCTGGGATCTTTGGTCAGGGCACGGGGGAACTGCTTCCTGCTCCAACAGTCCTGGATCATATGTCCAGCACAAGGGACTAAAGTCACACCCTAATCAAGCTTGCAAGAAGACATCTGCTTTGAGGAGAACGCGGAGAGCCCAGGTGAAATGTAAAATGCCTACTTAAGCAGTCCTAAAAAATGCTTTCCATTAAGGTAAGGTTGAGGTGTCAACCTCTTGGGAAAGTGTAACGGAAGTTATTGCTGCCATTTGCTTAGGTTTGTTTAATCTGCCTTAAGTTTATTGTTTCCTTTGTGTGTAGGGAATAAATACCTGTCCCATATCTGATTCATATTTTGCATTAAGTACCTCTTCTTTGGGGCAACTAGGTGGCAAAACAGTAGAATGCCATATCAGAAAGACTAATCTTCCTGAGTTCAAATCTTACTTCAGACATTTAACTAGCTGTGTGAACCTGGGAAAATCACTTAACCCCATTTGCCTCCATTTCCTTATCTGTAAAATGAACTGGAGAAGGAAATGGCAAGCAGCTCCGGTATCTTTGCCAAGAAAACCCCCAATGGAGCCACGAAGAGTTGGACACTACTGAATTTGACAAAACCCTAGATATAAGCCAATACCTAAGTTTTAAATAAATCATTCTGGAGCCCTGAGGTGTGGCCATAACAAGCTAAAGAGTTTGAGAAAAGAGAGACTCACAACTCTTATTAGAGGACTAAGCCAAGGCAGAGTGTGTTTGTGGATCCAGAATAAATGGATCCCTTCACAACAGTGTTCCATTATTCGCTGACATTTTACAAGCACATTCATCTCAACCCCTTGAGGGAAGAAGTATGGACATTCTTATCCCCATTTTCCAGATGAGGAAACTAAGAAGCCCAGAGGGGAAATGGTTTTTGTAAGGTCACATCGCTAGTAATCAGTTAAGACTCAAAGTTAGGGTCTTTGAGCTCTATACATTGCACTCTGTTGCCTCCTCTGGACCTAGACCCCCAAAATAGAGAGAAGTGGGCTTTTCTATGTTGGAGTTGAGCAGGTATGGGCATGATGTAGTTAATCCAGGTTCCCAACAGCACCCTCAACCCAACCCTCAAAAACCCCATCTTCTCCTTAGGATCAAGGACTGGTGTTCCTAGCTGTAGTGAAGGGAGTCTGAGCTAGACACAGACCATGAATAATTCAGGGGAGAGTCTCTGGAAGTCAGCACACACTCCTTTGGCTGTGAAGAAAATGCATTTGTTGGAAATTCCCTTGGGAAGGAGGGCTTTCTATTTCCTGGCTCTGCTCTCCCCCAGTCCAGCCAGGCTAGTCATAGGCACCGATCCAAGGCATGCGATCAATCTACAAAGCAGAGAGAACCCTCCCCCCAATCCCCCTCACTCTCCTTCATAGTCTAGACAGCCCCAGAACTAAGTAGTGAGAGATGGACCCAGGCAGGATAGATCTCCCTTCCTGTCTAAAGCTATTTGTCAAATGAAGTCACAGGCCAGTTTGGTTGGTTTTTTCCTTGGTTAGTTGTCCAAGCACAAAACAGGGACAGGAGCATCCAGAAACCCAACTTAATCAAGTCTAGCCTTCTCCAGGTCCAAGCATGTTCTGGAGGCTGCAAGAGTGTCATCAAACTAGAATATTTTTATTCCCTTAGAATGAGAATAGAATCCTAGAATTTGGAGCTTGGCATAGAAATCATTTCGTCAACCTTCTTATTTTACAGATGATGTCCATAAAGACAGAAGAAGTTTGTCTAAGGCAGTGATGGTGAACCTTTTAGAGTGCCCAAACTGCACCCTCATGCTGTGTGTGAGCCCTGCCTTACCCAGACAGAGGAGAGAGGAAGCACTCCCATTGGACTGATGGACAGAGAGGCAGGTGATAAGAGAAATGTCCTCAGACGCAACCGGAGAGGGGCAAGGGAGCAGCCCTCTCCGGCATGAGTGCCATAGCTTCGTCTAAGGCATACAGAGCCAGAACTGGCACTCAGGCTTCCCTGAATCCCAAATTGAGTGCTCTCTCCATTATATCAGGCACAAAGAGTGGGTTTAATTTGTACCTTCTTATGTCCAACTTCACACTCTTCTCTCCTGAGTGACTTCCTACACCCCTATCATGTTACATGAAAAATAAGCATGAGTCACTCCATTTTGCTTTTATCCACCATTTGTGATGCAAAATTTGAGTTGCTTATAAGTCATCTGCTTTTAAGTCCAAAGATTACTTCCTCCTCCCAAAGGTCACTTGACTTAAGGAATGTCACAAAACTAACCCTCTTCCTCTCACTTCAGTGACTCCTGACCTCTCCTCTACCAGTGAGAAACTAGATAACCCAATCTTTATAATCTTATTTTTCACTCCTTCCAAACTGTATATCAACTGTATACACAGCTTCTAGGTCCTTGGCTACTGAGAACTATATGGATTACCAATAAATCACTTGTGTGGATGAAACTTGGTTTCTTTTTTTTTCCCACTGTGATAATAATCATCCTTCCTTTTGCTGATCAAATTGTTCAATCCCCAAGTCTACTCTACTAGCCACTGTTAACCGTACCCCAACTCTACTAAGTGCCCAGTCATTCCATGGCTAAGTTGAGAATAAGCAAGAATAAATACTCTCACATTTCTTGAGGGGGAAAACAGTCTTCTCTTTTGTTCTTAGATCACCTTTGTTTCCAAAGAGATGGTGTTCCAATAGCTTAAAAATGGACTAAGACTTTTAGGATACACTGGCAGTCCCCTATCCTCTCCTACCCATAGAGCCATTCTCCATAGATAATGAAGAGGGGGAAGTAGGTCAACAATCCTTGCTGACAGATCAGCTGAGCTTTATAGGTTATGAAATGTTGACCCACCTGCTGACTCTCCCCACCTCTGCAAGCAAGGCAGGGCATTAAGTTCTCTCAACCATTCTTTGAGAACAAGTTGGGTCATTCTAACTATGCAGGAAAGAACCCATTTTACATTGTTTTAAGTATTGTGAAGTGCTTTTCTCAATACTTGTGAGGTAGATAGCATAGAGATTACAGTACCCATTTAATGGATGAGGAGATGAAGGCTAGAAGGGATCCCAGAACACATTTGGTATTGCCGTTCTGGATTAAGAATACCCTCTGCAACGTCTTTTGTGAGGGAAACAGAGGATCTAGAGATAGAAGGGACCTTGGTGATCATCAAATAGAAGCCTCTTATTTAACAAATGAAGAAATTAAAACCAAAAGGTGAGAAGAAGGAAGAGGAGGAGGAGGCAAAGGAAGAGGTTGAGGAGGAAGGGAATTAACTTTAAGGCTTACAAGGCACTTCACAAACATTATCTCTTTTTATTCTCACAACAACCCTAGGAGGTAGGTGCTATTATTATTTCTCATTTTACAGTTGAGGAAACTAAGGATGACAGAAGACAACTGACTGGCCCAGGGTCATCCAGCTCTAGGTCCAGCACTCTATTCACCTAGCTGCCTCTATGGTCACCAAAGTAATTAGCAGCATAGTCAGATATCAGACTTTGAGTTGGGCCCCCTCACCCCTCTCCACTGCATCACTGCCTTAGGGTACTGTCAAAGGGAGCCTTTATCCTAGTCAAGGGTGGGCCACATGTTGTCTGAGGGATCTTCCAGTCTTATGGACATTGATTTGGTGCCCAATGGAACCCTGCTGGATGGTGGAATCTTTTCTACTTTTCTGGGCAGAGGAGAGAACTTGAGCTCTGGTCTCTAATCTTCTGAGAACCAATTAAATCCCTGACCAGTTTATGAGACCAACCATCACTTTCAAACGATCGCCCCTGGAAAGGAGAGGGTGAGGTCCAGAAGCAGTTGCTTTATGGCTCAAGAGAAACCTAGAACCACTCTTATAACTGGCAAAAGCCAGATCCCAGAGAGTCTAATGCTAGTTCAGCCCCCATCTGCTGGCTGAGGGCCAGCCTCTTGTCACTGCTGTTATCCTTTAGGTAGTAAGTGGCAAAGCTGAGATTTGAACCCAAGTCCTCTGACCTCAAATTCAGCATGGTTTGCCCTGCACCAAACTTTCTTCCAAGAACCTAGCAAGCAAAAAACTTGAACCTCTAACAGACATTGTCCCCAGAGATGCCGATCATGACACCTTGCATTATGGAAGAATTCTCTTGGCCTTTCTTTGTATCCACAGAACTTAGCACAGATAATTTGATGGGGACTTCCCTAAGGGGTCATTCCTGATGGTAGGGTTCTTAGGAGAGAAGAATGGGCAGGAATAAAGCCTGGTTCCTGGCTTGCCCAAGGGAACAGTACCGCCTGCTGGATTCAGGCTGCCATATCACCCACCACAAGTCAACTTCCAAGTTAACTCCCATGACCGCCCGACTCCCTCCACCTCCAATCTCCCAGAGAGGTCTGGAGTTTTGCTCAAAGATGGTAGATGGCGCACCGTGGGAAGATCTCTGCTTTTGGAATCCAGAGCCAAATCCTACCTCGGCCACTTTCTACCTTTATGGGGCCAGTTATGTAATGCTCTCACTCTCACTTTCCCTCTATGAATGGATTGGACTAGATGGCCTCTAATGGTCCATTCGGGCATGAGATCTATGACCCTTATGTCTTGGTTTTATTGGGAAAAGTCTTCATGATTTGGGGGCAGGTTGAGGAAGGATCAGGGACAAGGAAAGAGGTCTAGTATGCCTTCTAATCCCATCCTGCAGTAGAACAGGACAAGAGGCCCCCTGCAGAATCATCGTGTTCAAGCTACCAGAGACTTAATGAACTTAGGCTCCAACTCTTTTGAAGCTTAGGAGAAAATGGCAGAGAGGGTGGAGGTAGGAGATATATACATATATGGAGAGAGAGAGAGAGAGAGAGAGAGAGAGAGAGAGAGAGAGAGAGAGAGAG
>NW_025364491.1:0-4320 GCF_016433145.1 Gracilinanus agilis | reverse complement strand
CTCAATTCTAGCCTTTAGGGACTGGTTTTCAGCTATAATCTTTCGGTTTTCGGCTATGATCTTTTGGTTTTCGGCTATAATCTTCTGGTTTTCGGCTATAAGCTTCTGGTATTCCTTTTCAATCTGGTCATTTCTGGTGTTCTATTTGCTTATCAGTTCATTTGGTTTCTGAGCCTCACTTTCCAGTTGCAAGATTCTACCTTTTAAACTGTTATTTTCTTGCCAGATCTCTTCCATTTTCCTCAAAATCTCAGTTTTGAACTCTTCCATAGCTTGTGAGGAGTTTTCCTTATTTGGGGAGGGTCTGGATGGTTGTTTGTTCTCCTCCTCTGTTTGCTCGGTTGTCTGGATTTTCTCTGTGTAAAAGTTGTCGAGTGTTAAAGACTTCTTTTTCTTGTTGTTAATCTTTCTCTTCTGAACTTCCTGAGACTGGGTAGCCATCGTTAGCCCAGCAGCTTCTCAGGTTTATCCTTGCGCTCAGGGTCTGTCCGCGGTCAAGCCCCCTGGTGGATCCCCTTGCTTGATCCTCTGCCTGAGGTTTTTTTACAAGTCTCAGGGCACTGCTTCCACAGTCGTACACCTGTCCACGCTGGTTCCCCACTCAGGGTTTCAGAGCTTTAGCTTGTGTCTGTGTCTGCCTCCACCCACGCCTCCTCGGAGCCTGAGCTCTGAGCACGCCTGAGCTCTGCTCCCGCGCTCTGCGTCCTAAGCCCGCACTCAGATTTCTGGTGCGTTCTTTGGCTTTTTGGGGTCCCAAATCTTGCTGCTCTCAGGAACAGGGCCCGGAGCTGCCAATGACTCGATGGGTGCCCCAAACTTCCTCTATTTCTTTTTAGCTGGCTTCGGCGCTATAGGTGTTGTGTGTGGAGGGGGTGGGGGTGGGGTGGTTGCTCAGCCCGCGATTTAGTGAGAGCTATTTCACCCCTTTATAGCATGGAAATGCCTTGATTCCACGTACCTTCCACGCTGTGCCCTGTTGTGGGGTTCCTCCGTTCCTCTGGACTTGTTTTTATGTCCCCTTGAGGAGTCTTGTGTGTTTCGGTCAGGAGAGGTTAAGAGCTGCTTCTTACTCTGCTGCCATCTTAACCCAGAACCAATCATGTTTTGTTTTTTTTTTTAAATGCTTCAATATGGTCTCTGAGTCCATCACCTCTCTATCTAGAGATGAATGGCATTGTTTTTTCATTAGATTTCTGGGCCTTTGTTTGATTTCCCTGTATTAATCAGATTTTCAAGGTTCTTTAAAAGTTGTTTGACTTTACAGAATGGTTATTGTATAAATTTGTCTCCTAGTTCTGTGCCTGATTTTGAATCAGTTCATACAAGTCTTCTCAAGTTTTTCTAAAAACCATCCCTTTCATCATTTCTTATAGAACAATAGCATTCTGTTACATATATACACTTCATCATTTGTTCAGCTATTCTTCAATTGATGGGTATCCTCTCAAGTTTCCAATTTTTTGATCCCATAAAAAGAGCTGATAGAAATATTTTTGTATATATGGGGCCTTTTCCTGTTTCTTTGAAATCTTTGTCCTAGAAGTAGCACTGTAAAATCAAAGGATATGCATAGTTTGATAGCTTTTGGGGAATAATTCCAAATTACTGTCTAGAATGGCTGGACCAGTTCACAACTCCAACAGTGTATTCATGTACCTATTTTCCCATAGTCCCTCCAACATTTCTCATTTTCTTTTTTTTTTTTTGTCAGCTTTGTCAATTTGATGGGTGTGAGGTGCTATATCAGAGTTGTTTTAATATGCATTTATCTAATTATTAGAGGTTTAGGACTTTTTTTCCCAAGATGGTTATTCATAACTTGAATTTCTTTCTCTGAAAACTAAGGCAGAACAGTTTTCAGTGAAAGCACACCAGAGACCACAAATCTGTCTTAAAGCAAGTGCTTTATGCCAAATATATTTTTATTGACCTTTCCCCTGTATTTTGTATTCTTTCATGAAGAAGTTACAGGTTAATTTGAATTGTCTTGTAAATATGTTCCATTGGAAATTGAGAGGCAGAAAAATAAGCGGGAAGGAAACCAGCAGGATTACCCTTCCAAACCTCAGTAATAGATAGGAAGTACTGCTATGAGGTTCCTCTGGTGAATTGCCCAGGGTCTGGGAGAGAGAAAAGTAGATGATTTTCCATAAGAGAATAAAAATGAAGGCACAGGGCTTAAAGTTGTTGTTGTTGTTGTTGTTGTTGTTGTTGTTGTTGTTTAGCTGTAAATACCCATAGCCATTATAGGTCTCCAAAAGGGTATCTCCACATGGACCTACTTTTAGAGAATGAGTTCCCTGAAGAAAGTGAGTAGTGCCATCTATTGTAGAGTGGTAGAACTACCAAAGCCAGCAAAGCAGAATTATGAACTTTATTGTTATGGTGTTGGGAAATGGATTGCCAAAAAGTAGAGCTATAAAAGACAGCAGTGGTAGAAGTTGAGTTGTAAGAGATATTGGAGGCAGAAATCAAGCAGAGGCCCTTTAAGAAATGATTACCCTCTAGCTAAGAACCTAGGGAAATAACAGGAGTTAAAGAATGATAGAAAACAACAACTATTGATTCTAGATTAGAATTTTCCAAGAAAAAAGCAATGTATCCAAAAGAGCCTTGTAAAGGGAGCATCAAGGTGGAGGAATCAACCCTGATCCATGGCTGTAAATTATAGAAAAATTTTCAAGTCTCTGGGCTAGGAGAGGGTTGGTCAAATGAGGAAGTCTCTTGATTGTTTAGGGGCTCACGAGCCCTTGCTATGTCCATTAATTTGTATATAAAAATTCTTTATATTCTGAGCCTTGTAAGACTGAGTGCTTATAAGAGGAACTTGTAGTTACCCTTAAAGGAATGCCGGATACTGACATTTTCAGGTCATCTTTTTGGGGGAATAAGTCAAAGGAGTGAGCAATCCCTAAAATATACCCAATCCTTGTTTTTGAAGGTAGGAGGCTTTGATAATTGTTACCTAAGTTTTAGAGACTAGGTGAAATAAGAGACCAGATAAGATAGGGGAAAGTAGGGAAGATGGGAAGGAGCTGATTGCAATGCAGAGGCTATGGAGGAGAACTGCCACTGTGAACTGGAAAAAACAGGCTTCTTGCTCCATTCTTATCTGTAAATTGCTGGCAAGTAATCAGAACCAATCCCTGCTTTGCCATTTTGAAGAAATATGTTCTCCAACCCAGCTGAGCAGAGAGAGTTTTGAAAACCACTTGTATCCTGCATTTCATTTACTCTCAACCTCCCTGGGTTAACTCACTTCCTTTTCAACAAAACATCTGGAAGTCGTCCTGATAACTTTAAGTCTAGATGAGACTGGGCTGTGGAAAAATCTCCCAGTCCTCCCTCCCCAACTGATTACTGTTAAAAGCCAGTTGAGCTCATAATCTGCTTCCCCCTGCTCCCTGTCTCTCCTCTTCCAACAGGAGCAGATGCTGACTGAAAAACTTTCCCCTCAGGCAGCCCCATTTGTCCCTTCTTACCTCTCACCTAGGTCAGGGTCACTCTATCCCTTCTCCCTCCCCCCACACTAAGCAAATGATTTGCATTTTTATTATTATTCATCACATAACTCTTCTTCCTTAGCAGAGAGTTAATTGAATTGTGAGATTTACCATTGAGAACCCAGACAGTTCTTTGGGCACTGGTGAATAGAGTATTTTAAACATCTGTCTCTAAGCATCAGTTCTGGCCAGGAATTCAGTTAGTTAGAGATAGATTAATTGTCTCTTAGAATACAAGAGGCCTGACTGCCCTCTGTCTGTCAGAATTTGACCCCAAACCATCCTTATCTCTGAGATCTCAGAATACTGAGATATAGTCCTCTTTCCTCCAGCTCAGGAGAGTGTTAGGAGTATGTCTGCCTTCAGAGGGCTGACTTCTCTTCCAGCAACTGTTGCCCCTTTACCTCAGACCAACTCACTTCCTTGAACTTCATAATTGATGCAAGAAATTTGAGGGCAGCTGTGTCTGGAGAAGGGGCCACTATTCCTGGTAAACCACTCCTAACATTAGAGGGAAAATAGTCTTTTAGAGTTTGGATGTTTGAACATCACAGGAACATTAGGAACCATCTTGAAAAAAACCTAATTTTATAACTGAGGAAACTGAGGCTTAGCCAGAGGAAAATGGCTTGTTTGATACCTACCACACTAGGTAATGACAGACTAGGGCTTGACTTCTTGATTTTCTTTCTTTCTTTCTTTCCTCTTTCCTCTTTTCCTTTTCCTTTCCTTTTTCCTTTTCCTTTCCTTCTTCCTTCCTTCCTTCCTTCCTTCCTTCTTCCTTCCTTCCTTCCTTCCTTCCTTCCTTCCTTCCTTC
>NW_025364490.1:0-3895 GCF_016433145.1 Gracilinanus agilis | reverse complement strand
ACACACACACACACACACACACACACACACACACACACACACACACAATTAAGCACCCTTAACAGGAATCTAGGTGGCACAGTGAATAGATCCCTGAGTCTAGAGTCAAGAAGACCTGAGTTCAGATCCAGCATCAATCTGGATTTTACCAGCTGTGTGATCCTGAGCAAGTCATATTTGATCTGTCTACTTCTCTTTCTTCTTCTATGAAATGAAGATAACAATAATATCTATCTCCCAGGGTTGCTATGAGGGTCAAATGAGTTAATTTGTTAAGTACTCATCACATTGCTACAGGTGCTTAACCTGTGCTTTCAAACAAACAAATGACTCCTGGATTATGGGAAGCAAAACTTGAGGGGCAAAGATTTGGAGATGACATCATAGCTGGCTCGAAATATTTGAAAGGGTGTCCTGTAAAAGTGCAATTTGGCTTATAAATCTACAGGGTTACAATAATAAATGCAAGAAGCAATGAGTAGCAGTTAATAGAGAAGTAGAATTAGGTTTGCTATAAGGAAAAAAATAAACTTTCCACTGATAAGAGTCATCCAAAAACAGAACAATTAGTTCAGAAAGGTAGTGAGTTCCCTCTCAATGAAAGGTCTTCAATAGATAACTGGATGATCACTTTGTTGGGTAATGCTATAAAAGGGATTACTGGTTAGGTATGGCTGGGACAAAACGGACCAAGGTCCTTCCATCACTGAGATTTTGTGATTTTGTGGATTCCAAATTGATCTACCATTACAGGAAAATAAGCCATTGTAGGGTATCATTTAAATTTAACTGGATGCAAAATTCTTACCTCTAAAAAATGCAGTGTCAAAAATATGTTCCCTACCCACTCCCACCCCCCAAAAAGTGTGACATATTTTTTAGTGAATTTGAAAGATATTTACATAGGGACTAGAATAGTATTTGGACAAGTGATTTCACTAATATTGGGAACTTCTAGAAGAGCAAACTCTTTCCTCCAATGCAATTTTTCTGCAACTTATAGTATTAGAGTTGCCTAGAACACCAGAAGATTAAATGATTTGCCCAAGGTTATGCAATCATTATGTGTCAGTGGTGGGACTTGAACTTGGGGCTTCTTGATTCTCTCTAACCACTATGTCATGCTGCCTCTCATAAAATAGAAACACAGAGAAAGATCATTAACATTTCAAGATACTGTCTACTAGGTGCTGAATGGATGTACCAGATGATGGCCACGTCATAATTTTTCCATTTATAAAAAGAGGAGAAACAACATTTATGCCCACTTTCACCATCTCTATACACTATCCCCAGCTTGGGAATCTCATGAGTGGGAGTGGAATTGTACCTCTTAAGGTGCTTTGACCTTCTTGGAGAAAAGCTCTTTGTTTTGCAGCATTTAGGAACTATCAATGGATTTCAGTTTTCTGCTGACCCCCACTAAGGAGGAACTAAGCCACCGATCCTCACTGACTTATGCCTCCTATCATTTAGGTGGTTGGCTCCCAAGCACGGATTCTGTACTCCGATCAGAAGGGTCGTATAGCCATCGCTGTGGCTATCAATCAAGGCATTGCTCAAGGAATGATCAAGGTGAGTTGGAGTCTACCCCATATTGGTGGTGCTAAGGATCTAACCAAACTCTAACCTGTGATACATATCTCACAAGACTTACTGCTTCAATCAAACATCCCCAACTTATTTTATTTTATTTTTTATTCTGAACTGAAACCCTCCCCCCAAAAAAGAGCACTTCCATACACACAGTAGTACATAAAAACAAGATTCTATATAAAACTGAGTCTTAATGTAATATAATTTGCTTTTTAAAAATATACTCTAAATTCTACACATTATTTTCAAAAGTTTCTTGCTTGGCTTAGCTTCCTTCTAAAGGAAATTTCTGTTCTCTTTTACGCATTTCAAAACTGTTTCCATGGTCTTTTTTGAGAGGCCAGCATCCACATTAACTAGGAGAAAGAAAAGAAAAGAAAAACCTTGTAATGAACAAACATAATCAACAAAACAAATATCCATGGTGGTCAAACCCCCAAAATGTGACACTCCCTAGACTTTGTGCCCATCCTCTCTCTCAGGACATGAGTACATGCTTCACCATCCATGTCTGGAAACATGACTGGTCATTACTTTGATTCCACCTCCTAAGTCTTTTTTTATAATGTCTTTGTATAAATTGTTTTCTTGGTTATTCCCACTACACCTTGCAATTAATTCACACTACTTGGGATTCTTTAAAATGGTCTCTTGTCATTTCTTACACTTAAATTCATATACGACAATTTCTTCAGCCATTCCCCAGTTATCTAAAAGGCAATCTAATGCACCTCCCCCACTCCAGATTAATTTATTTTCTTCTCCCCCCTTTATGATCAGGAAATTTGTTTTGCTTATAATTCTGCCCTATCTGGTATTATTTTCCCTTTCAATTACTTCACTATTGATTTTCATATGTTTCTATACCACACTCTGTGTGTTTGTGTTTGTGTGTATGTGTGTATATTTGTGTTCCATTCAACCACAATTAAAGAACTTGAAAGATATCTTGAGAAATCATCGAGGCCATCCCTTTGACTTTCTTCTAGGAGGACACAAACTCTTCAGTATTTTATGCTTCTTTACATATTTGATTAGTTTATGAATTAATAGAAATCTATAAGTAATGTGATTTCAGTGATTCTTCTTCTCCCCTCAAAAAAAAATTTATAAACTTTTCCCATCATCCTGGCTGCTTCTTAAATTTCCATTATTAGAGTTTCATTCCATTAGCTGAAGACTTCGATTCCACTGAAAATGAAAATCCCACTGAGAAAGTTTGGTGGCATTATTGCTTTCTTCATTCATCACGACTGCCTTGCAGAAAGATGTAGGATATAGAACTGTTCTGTGTTATAGGCTGAACAAGAACCAATGAGTTAAAGGGATATAGAATTTGGTTCAACCACAGAAAGTGCTTTTTAATATTCAAAGCTGTCCAACAATAGGCTCTCTCTACTATTGATGGAGCCCTGGAGAGATTGGTGGGAGTGGAGTCAGTGTCACCTACATTCCAGTCTCACCTCTGACATGTATTAGCTCTGTGCCCCTGGGCAAGTCACTCCACAGCTATTTGCCTCAGTTTCCTTATTTGTAAAATAGTGCTAATAATAGAACCTATCTCCCAGGATTATATTATTGTTGCATTATGTATTATATTATGTTACATGTAAAAAAATGGCAAAATGAAGTGATATTTGTAAAGCTCTGCAAACCTTAAAGCACTACACAAATGCTAGCTATTATTATAAATGCTAGTTATTATTATTAGGTGCCCAGGTTGAGAAGCTAAATGACTCTTTCACTAGATGGGAGGTTGGACTCATTAATTACTAAAATCCTTTTCAACTCTGAGATACTACTTTAAAGATTCTACATTAAAGTGTTTACATTAAAGGAAACAGTCCTCCACATAATTAATCAGTGGGGACTGCTAATGGTACTATTCAGCACCCCTTTCCTTATGTGTGTACAAAGGCAGCTAAAGACTGCCTATTTTTGCAACTTGAAAAAATAAAGAAAAATCAGCTTCAACAACAAACCTGCTTTTTAAAAATGCTCCATCTAATCTATAGATAATGGACCTGTGACCTGGTATAGGGGAACTCTTTGACGAAGAATTTCCCTTTACAGGTCAGCACCTTCTCTGCTACTTATAATGTTAAAGAGTCTAGGCACCAAAATATTAAGTAATCTGTTCAGGTTCATATAGGCAGTATATGTCAGAAATTAAGTCCTGGACCTACTTCTTCTTGGATTGAAGGTAGCTCTCACCCAATGAAAGAAAGAAAGAGAGAGAGAGAGAGAGAGAAAGAAAAGAAGGAAGGAAGGAAGGAAGGAAGGAAGGAAGGAAGGAAGG
>NW_025364489.1:0-3558 GCF_016433145.1 Gracilinanus agilis | reverse complement strand
CTAGATCATATATCATAAAGATATATATGTATATTATATAATCTTTAATGGGAAATTATCTCAAAGGGAAAATACTAGCAATGAAGGTGTGGTGGGAGCAGGGATCATATCTATCAATCAAATGTATTTGCTGTATAGATATGAAAGCAGATTTAGATCCAGTCTAGCTCCAAAGACAATGTTTCTTTGGGGGACAGTGAACTAGCTTCCAAGCCAGGAGAGTACTTCACCTGCAACATATACTGGCAATATGACCCACTGTAGGTCATTTAACTTTTTTTTTAATGGTTTTAAAATTTTATTTAATTAACTTAGAATATTTTTTCCATGGTTACATGATTCATGTTCTTTCCCTCCTCTCCTCCTACCCAACTTCCTGTAGCCAATGAGCAATTCCACTGGGTTTTACATGTGTCACTGATCAAGACCTATGTTTAACGTCTTAGTGGTCAAGGCAAATCTCTAAGATGATAAATATCAGAAAAGGTGGAGGGGATTTCCTCATCTTGGAGTTCCCCATAGTTCTAATCTCAGTTCCATATCAAAAGCTAATATATATGTATATATTTGCATCAAATATACATATATCGATATATACACACATACAAATACACATAGGAATTCACCTGTGTTGCATTACATGTACATGTGTGCATTTACATCTATGTGTCAATATATGCATTATAATATGCATATATATTAAAATGTATAACATATTTAAAGGTTTAATTGATGGTTAATTGCTTTAAATGTAGCAAATATTAAAATGCCGAGGAAATGGCCATCCAGTCTTTTTTTACCTCAAGTCTATTGGGCTTCTCTATAAATGTATGTTCTTTTGTACTGGATCTTTAATGGAAATATCAGACAAGCCCAAATACTTTACATGAGCCTGTCAAATAGTTCAACGTGGTTATGACTGGTTTGTACAGGTTTCAGAATACTATAAAGTGTAAATAATACACACAATCTTATGCAAAAAAAATCCTGCATAAAGTCCAATTTTTGTGATTATGACTACTAAAAGACCATTAAGTTTAAACGCTCTTTTCTAGATCAAGTGTCTCGCCTTGACCAGTCTAATAAAATAATCAACTGGGTCTTTATAGCTTTATTGTACATATAAAACTAAGCAAATTTAAATTAAGTAAGAATTGCATTTAGGTTTCTTGTTGTCGCTTAAAGATAAATTCACAGGCCACTGAAAGCCATACTTCAAAGCTCTCCAGTGTGGTCAGTACAGCCTGAGCATATGTCCTGTCATCACCAGGGACCATGGTCACCTTCATTCAGCCATGAAGTATTAAAGGGGAGCTCACAGACAATTTAACCACTTCGCTGTTGCTATTTTACTTTCAAGACTGTTTATCAACTGGGAACAAGTCCTCAGACATGCAGAACTCATAATAGGTCAAATGAAGAGAGTCTGAGGACTTGGGTTTTAAGTTTTTCTTTCTATGTATTTCTTCCACCACTGCCACTTCAAAAGGGTCTATGGATGTATTTCAAGAGATCCTATGACCCGGATGGGGGAAAATATATCATTATTTTCACTTCTCTCTTATCTTGACATTTTTTGGAAAAAAAATAAAATTTTGAATACAAAAAGATAGACACTAATATCTAAATGAAAATTAATATTTCCTGTAATTATTTTCTACAACCTTTGCCTTCTGTCTTAGTATGAGTTCTAAGACAGAAGAGCAGCAGGCAATCAGGTTTAAGTGAATTTTCCAAGGTCACAAAGCTAGGAATTGAGGCCTGATTCAAACCCAGGTCCTCTCAACTCCAAGTCTGGCACTCTATCCACTGTACTATGTAGCTCCTTCTCCTTTAATTATTTTAAAAAATTATTCTGGGAAGAGGTACATAGGCTTCAACATATTAACAAAGGGATCTAATACACACACAAGTTAAAAACCTCTATCCTAAAGCTTACTATCCATTTGACTTTGAGAAAATTATCTAACATGTCTGGGGATCAATTTCCTCATCTGTAAAATGTAAAATTTGCCTAGATTTCCACAAATATGAATAACAGGATAGCCATCTCCCACAAACGCCCATACCTACTCCCAAGTATTCAAGGGAAGAAATGTTTAATGGGTAGAGGACAACTTCCAATTCACCTCACAGAAAACGTAGAAAATATATAAGATTCACAAGTTGATTGTTGTCCTTCATACTCAAAGAGGAACAGAATTATGTCACTGGCGATGTCTTTTGACTCACATATAAACTGTATTTAAGTGAGACAAGAGTTGCACAAAGTCATTGCACTTACTCCCTCTTCCAGAGAATCCAGTGGCAAGACAAAAGTCAAGGTGGTCACTGATGGCTCAGTATATAATGGATGACCTTCACTTCTTCCATGTTTAACCAAGCTCTAAGCACTCCATGGTACCGGCTTCTATTTCCTCCATGTTGAAACAAATTGTTCCTCTTTGCCTCTTCCACAAGGGGAAGTGTTCCCCTAACTCACCAATGGGTTTGAGTCCTGGTTACCCGCAACCTGGTTTAGCCCTCCTGTTAAACCAGTTCACCAGTGTAGTCACTGCATGCTACAGCTTCTTGGAGTCACCGGTGAGAACCAAATGGCAGGTGGACACCAAAGAAAGAAGGCAGCCATGAAAAAAGGGCTTGGCAAGCCCTCACACCGAGTTTCCCCTAAACAACCCAGAAACTCTCATAAGTACTTATAATCAGACAAAGAAATTACATCAAACACTCACGGTAGCCCATAAGTTCTTGACAGAAGGGAACTGAATTTAGGGCTTCCAGCAGGAGAGCCTGTTGTTCTTTTTATAAAATTCCCTACTCCTGGGGGTCTTAAAGGGTCACTAAGATTTGCCATGCCACCTCATGCTTCCAATTGCCACACTTCTAGACGGCCAAATGGGAAAACCCTTCTTTCTAGACCTATACTGTCCAGGAGAGTGCTATTAATGATTCATGGTAAAAAATAGAGAAAAAAGTATAGATTTTCTTTCTCCCCACTGATGTCTTCTCCCTCACTGAGCTTCCAATTACAAAGAGCCATATGGGCAAACTCATTTTGTCTTCTGGATGGATGCATACTATTCAAGGTGGGCTTCCCTTTTATCTGAAGATCAGATCCCCAAACTCTAAACTCTAGGGCTATCCATGAGTCAGGCTAGTATTGTCAAAGAAAACCCATGATTAATGGGTATGACTTGGATGAGAATGCAGCCAAGAAGACTGGGAGGGAGCAATCACAGAGGTAGGAAGAGAACCAGAAGAGAGTAAGGTCACAAAAACCTAGATGGATGGAAGTATACAGGAAAAACGAGTGATTAATATTGTCAAAGGCTAAAAAAAGATCAAGAAGAGGGGTAGTTCAGTGGCTTAGTAGATTAAGAGCCAAGCCTGAAGATGGAAGGTCCTGGGTTTAGATCTGACCTCAGATACTTCCTTGCTGTGTAATCTTGGGAAGTCACTTAACTCCTATTTGCTATTTTTCTGCCTTGAAGCCAATACTTACTCTATAGATTTTAAGATAGGAAGGAAGGAAGGAAGGAAGGAAGGAAGGAAGGAAGG
>NW_025364487.1:0-8353 GCF_016433145.1 Gracilinanus agilis | reverse complement strand
GATAGATGGATTTGATTACATGAAATAGAAAAGCTTTCATACAGACAAAAATCAATACATATAGGAAAATTAAATGTGTCGATTGGGATAAAAAAAAATCTTTGCCCCAAATATTTCTGATAAATGAAGACATCTAATATATATGGGAAACCAATGCCAATATATAAGAACAAGAACTATTCCCTAAGGGAAAAGTGGTCAAAGAATATGAAATAACCATTTACAAATAGTGAATTACAAACTATTAATAGCAGTATGAAATATTGCCCCAAACCATTAATGAATGATATGAGAAGTGCAAATCAAAACATCTGAGATTTTACCTCCCATGGAAAAAATTAGCAAAAAAAGACACAGCAAAAAGAAATTGTCAGTAACAGAAGGTCCATGGAATATCATCCCTGGATGCACCATTCAGTGAGTGATGAAGTGGTACACTCATTATGATAGAAGCAATATGGAGTACATAACAAGACTACCTGAACAAAAAATAGAAAAATAAATGAAAAATTAAAGAAAGAAATCACAACCCTTGTAAGGGAGAGTTATAGAAGTACTAATGGGAGGCCAACATCCTAGAAGAGATTGGAGTTTTCTGCATTAGGGAATAAGGGTTTTTTATTTATTTACTTTAATTATAATTTTATCCTGAAGATATCAACCAACAAACATTCGTTAAGCACCAAGTATGTACTTAATATATGTGCAAGATACTGGGAAAATGTTGACAAACCAACAAAATGAAAGATTTTTTTCTGAACTTTATTCTCAATAATAAGGGGGAAATGGCTACTAATAAGGAAATGATGGGACCCTTGTGGTAAAGGGGAAACTATATATAATATCTGTGATAAAGAAGACAAGAAAAAAGATTAGCATTGACTGGCATGCACTCTAGATTTGGAAATATCAGATTTCAAAAGTTTCAGAAAAGAGATTTTCATAGGGAAACTCAACCCCAAAAATATAAGAAATTCTCAAGAACAAAGTCTAAACATCATAAAACAAACTCTGAATAGAAAAGGAGCCGTCACCTAAAGAAATAGTGTGGCTGTACAGAGAAACCAGCAACCAATATATGGGGTTTTTTAATGCCTAGGTAAAAGAAGGTAAGAGAATAGAAGTAAAAACCCATGCCATGATCCTGAAGGAATATTTCCAGCAATGCCAAAAGTTCAATGGACTGAAGCCAGCAAGAAAAGCTCAAGACAACCAAAAAGACACTTAGTTATACTGGAGAAAAGAGGAAACTCTAAAAAAAGAGACTATTCTATAGTAGGTGAAGGTTTGGAAAACCAAAGAGAAGCTGTTCCTCAGGACAACTGGAAAAGAACAGATGGGAGAGCTACTGATTGCTTATTTTGCTCATTTTCTCTGCCAACCAAAATGGCTGTTGAACTGGAAAGAGCACAAAGAACAGTAGCTGTTTGTAGTTGATACATGAGATAAGTAAGAAAGTCCTGACCAAGTGTCTGACTGGCCTTAATTTCAATTCAATCCAATCCAGTTATTAAAAAACTTTTCAATGTCATTGCCACCACTATCCATAATCTTCCAAAGTTAAGGAAAACTGGAATAGCATCTCAAGATTGGAGAAGAGAAAAATGCCCCAATTTTTTGAATCAGAGAGCGTGAAGTCTGCCAGTTGTTGATCACTGACCAATATTCTGATTAGAGGCAAAACATCACATTATCTTTTGAACAAGATGGATAACAAATACTGCAAAAAGCAAGCGATAATAACTAAGAGGCACTGTGGCTTTATCCAGACCACACATGCCTATATGTACATAGATATGCATGTACATGTAGACATACATATGTATGCGTGTATGGAGAGAGACCTTTCTTCGGTGAAATGGATTATTAATCCATAGCTAAGAGTTTTGTTCATCCCAGGATGATGTTGAAAAGAATTAGAAAGACCTACGTGATCTAATGCAGAGTAAAATGAGCAGAACCAGGAGAACATTATATACACAGTAACTGAAATATTGTAGAACAATCAAATGTGATAGACTTTGCTACTAATAGCAATATAATCATCCCAGACAATTTTGAAGGACTTGTGAAAAGTCCTCCAGAGAAAGGATTGGTGGAGTATAAATGCAGATCATGACGTATGATTTATCACTTGACTATTTGGGTATATAACTTGGAATTTTGGTTTTATAAGATTAATCACCTACAAAAATGAGTAATATGGAAATGTGTTTTGCTTGATAATACATGTATAATCCACAATGAATTGCTTGTCAACTCTGGAAGGGGGGAAGGAAGAAGGGAGGGAAACAATACAAATCATATCACTTTGGAAAACTCATGCAGATTTGTTATTAAAATAAAAGAAAGAAAGAAAAAATATTCACTATAATAGTAACTATTGTAGCCAAGTTTTAGGGCTTAGATTATCATTGTGTGGGCCTGATGCCCAACTCTCAATAACCAAACAAAAAAAGTACTCCAGTTGAGGAAGATAAGAAAGATGGATTTTAAAAAATCATTCAACGTAGTCACAGGATGCTGTTGTACTTCTGGGCTCCATTAGTACAGGTAGATAAGAAATCTTCCAGAAATTTTTCTAGAGAGATGGCTAGTTCTATAACACCATGTACTCAGGAAGACCCCTAGTCCTGGAGGGCAATGCAGAGTTAGCTGTGATGAGGCTTTCCAAGAGGATGTTGGCCTAATTTGAGTTTTCCTGCTGCCACGTTGGATGAAGACCCTTTGTCAGATGGTCAGACAGTGTAATTAAGAGCCCATTACGGGGTCAGCTGGGCGGCTCAGTGGATTGAGAGCCAGGCTCAGAGACCAGGAAGTCCTGGGTTCAAATCTGGCCTCAGACACTTCCTAGCTTTGTGATCCTGGGCAAGTCACTTGACCCCCATTGCCTAGCCCTTACCACTCTTCTGCCTTAAAACCAATGCATAGTATTGATTCCAAGATGAAAGGTAAGTGTTTAAAAAAAATCAATCACAGTCTTAAATAAGTATGCATCACTGAATTTTATGTAACCATCAAACCTCTAAAAAGTTGCTCTGACTATATTGGGGATCTTTGATTAATGAGCATCCCTGGCCACTATTATTGGTAACTTCTAGCCCTGTCAATAAGTAGATTAAGCCTGAGTCTTTTATGCCTCAGTTTCTCATTATCACAGTTTTTGAGAGGCTTCTCTCTCTTGAGCTTTAGTTTTGGATCATCAGTTACTTATTGGATACTTCCAACTGGATGTCCCAGAGACATCTCAAACTCAACATGTCTAAAACTAAATTTAACTTTTCCTCAAATGACCCCTTTTTCCAAAATTCCCTGTTTCCACTGAAATTCTTCTAGTATCCTCTTTTTGTGAATATGTCATTAACCAAGACTCTTCATTTTCACTAACTCTGTGTATACAATCAGTTGCTAGATTTCACCATTTCTAACCCCACAACATCTTCTCTGTTCATACAACTGCCAGCTCAGTCCATGCCCTCATTACACAGAGCCTATTTTATTGCTGCAAAAGCCTCCTAATTGGTCTCCTAGCCTCAAGTCTCTCGCCACTTTAGTGTTTATTACAAACTAAGGCCAGAACAATCTTCCTTAAATATAGATCATAATATCTGATTTTCCTTCTCGATCAATTCTGCTGACATCTCGTTGTCCCTTGGATAAAATACAAACTCGATTTAGTATTAAAACTTTTCACAACCTAGTCCTATTCCATTCTTTCCAGCATTTCCTGAACATTACTCCATATTTCTGCACTCTGTGACCCAGCTAAATTGGCCTCATTTCTGTTCCCATTTTCTCCATCAGTGTCAATGTACTGGCCATCTCATCTGCCTAGAAAGCATCCTCTCCTTAGCTCTCTCTCCTAGAGCATCCTCTTTCCTTTAAGCATTCTCTTCTGTATGAAGTTAATGCCAAATTCCCTAAACATTAGTTCCCTTCCTCGCAGGTGACATCATATTTAACTACTTTGCCTAACTCCATATATTGTATCTATTTAGATAGCTATTTTCCATCTCCCCCATTAGAACATAAGTTCTATGTATGAACAATGTGTGAGGACACATTCTTAGCACTTTTGTCCTCAGAACCTGGGGTGATCAGGCTTATCTAGTTAGCACAGTGGACAGAGCAGATAAAATGTCAAGCCTAGAGCTGAGAGGACCTGGGTTCATATGACCTCAGATACTTCCTAGCTATGTGACCCTGGACCAGTCACTTAACTGCAATTGCCTGGCCCTTATTGCTCATCTGCCTTGGAACCCGTACTCAGAATCAATTCTTAGACAGAAGGAAAAGGTGTATTTAAAAAAAAAACAACTTGGTGCAGTGTTTGTATGGAGTTAAGCACTCAATGAACATCGGTGACTGGTTGCTTGATTGGTCGGGCCATTGAAATGTTTATCTGGGGATGGGTAATATGCTTAGATTTGTGTTTTAGGAATATCAATTTGGCAGTTGTGAAAATGATGAATTGGGGATGGAAAAGACTGAAGGAAGGAAAAACAGTGAAGGAAAAACAGCAACCGTCCACAAGAGAGGCAATGAGAACTTTGACTAAGGTAGCAGTTATGTAAGTGGGCAAAAGGAGATAGATAGGAGGAACATGGAGAGAAGATTGAAAAGTCGTGAAAACTGCCTGAAAATGGAAGATGAGGAAGAGAAAGAGCCCCTGGCAACTGCACGGCTGCCTGGGAGGATGCTTGTACTACTCATCAGAATAGCTAAGGTTGGAGGCATAATGCATTTAGGAAAAACACAAGTTCTGTTTTGAATATGTCGAGCTTGACGTTACCAAGGGATGGATATCCGGGTGGAGAGGGACAGTCAGCAGTTTTAATATAGGACTATAATATAAGAGAAAGATTAGGAATTGGTCTAGATAGTCATTTAACCTACAGGAACTGGTCAGTTCATCAAGGCTGAGAATGTGGAGAGGTGAGAACAGTTCCTAGGATAGAACCAATGTTTGCTGGATTAGGGGGCAGGTAGGTGGCTCAGTGGATTGAGAGTCAGGCCCAGAGATGGGAGGTCCTGGGTTCAAATCTGGCCTCAGACACTTCCCAGCTGTGTGACCCTGGGCAAGTCACTTAATCCTCATTGCCTAACCCTTCCTGCTCTTCTGCCCTGGAACCAATACACAATACTGATTCCAAGAAAGAAGGTAAGGAGTTTTTTCAAAATGCTTACTGGATTAGAGGTCAATTCTTCAAAGAAGACAAAGAAGAGATGTTCAGAGAAGTAAGAGAAGGATCAAAAGAACAGTGTCAGAGACATCCAAAGAAGTATCCAGGAGTAGGAAATGGGCAAATATCAATGAGAAGAGGTCAAGAAAAATGCATCCACTCTATTTTTCAGTGAGGACCATTGAGAATCTTGGAGGAAATGTTTCATGTAGTAGAATAGCAATGTTGGAAGGAAAAGTGAGGAAATTAAGGCCAGGAGTGTAGACTAACTTTGGCTCAGCTAAGTGAGTTGGAGAAAAGGGAATAAAGGCCAGCAAGTGTAGACAAACCCTTCCATGATTTTTGGCTACAAGAGAAAAAAGACAGCAGAACAATGATTTGAGCTGAAAGCAAGATCATCTGAAGAACTGTGATGGGATGAAGACATCATGTAAGCAAGCACACATAGACTTTAGGAAAGCATTCCATAAAGTTTCTCATGGCATTCTTGTTGGGAAGATTCATTCACATCAGCAGGAAACTAGTAAATGGTTTGAATGACTGATCCTGAGATGTAGCCATTAAGAATCTAACAGCAGCTTGGAAAGTAGTTCCGTGTGGCTCTTCCTGGCCATCTTGTTGGCTCCAGGATGCCACCAACCTCTTCAGATGCAGATTTGGATGACACGCGGCCCATATGTGCAGGTAACCCCAAAATTCAGCGACGAGCCATTTTAGTGAATGGCATCGAAGTCCCCTTGGCCCTATGCGATACGAAATGAAAAGCTGCTTGAGAGTCACTCAGGCTGGAGTTGAGCCTCATCACCTTTTTTATCTGCTGTTGAAAATCTTCCCCCATTGCAGGGATTCAAAGCAAGCTCCAGGCCAGTCCATCCCATTGCCGGGCTCTGCTCTTCAACACTATCCTTCTGTAAGAGGAACTTTCACAGTTTAGTATTTCAGTTGTAAATGGCAAGATTGGCTATTACCAGGCCCCAAGGAATTGCTCATTGCCAACTTGCTCTGGGAAGCCTCCACAACAAGTAGCCACTGGCAGCTTCCACCAAAGCAGAGAATATATTCTTTCTCTCCAGATGCTATTAACTTGTATTTGTAAAGGCATCAGGAACACGACAGTAGTTAAGACAGAATCGTCTCTCTGGTTACAGCCCCCAAGGGCTCCGAGTTTATAAATGACTGTCTGGCTAGAAAACAGTTCTGGGATAAAAGGTGCTGTTGTGAGGGTGAATGTGGTTTTTTCTTTTAAATCGAGAAATAATTTAAAATCCAATAAGCCATTTCATTGTTCAGAGCGGGGAAAATGTCATTGGGAACCAGGTCGTTTCTGAAGTCTAGCTAAGAAAATGGCCGCTCTGCCAAAGCAAAGGACTTGGTGTTGAAGAAAAGGAGGATGCAGCCATGAAGGAGTAAAAGTTGGGGAGAAGAATGACCCCAGAAGCACAGCAAAGTTGGACTGGAGTGGTACTTCGAGACAGCCTGCATGTTCTCCCGTCTCCAAAAGACAAATGATTAGAATACCAGCAAGAGACCCCAGAGGCCACTCAGTCTAGCCCACAGCTGGCCAGGAATGTCCCCAGCATAAGCCCACTCCAGCCTGTGTCAGAAGAGCCTCAGCTAGGAGGACTGTTCTGCCTTCTGAGAAAGTCCAGCTTTGGGAGCCCTTGATTGTTAGGAAGTTTCCCGAGAAATCTGGGTAAAATGGACCACTCCGCTTCAGCTGCCCAGAGGAGCTCGCTCTGCCCTCATAGACCAACCGGAACAAGGCCAGTACATCCTTCACAAGACCTCCCTGGGAACACACGAACACGCTGGTCACATCACCCTTGAGTCTTCTCTTCTCCCGGGTAAACCTCTCCAACCTCCTGCTTATCTTCCTAGTAATGATCTGCGGTACAGTCACCAGCTTACTGCCATTCTCAGGATGATGAGGATAAGATGGCTTGGGACATGCTTTACCTATATTAGCCCAACAATGCTAAGAAGGAGATACTTTGGGGAGTAATATTTTCATTATACAAAGGAACAAATTTGAGGTATAATGAGGTGACATGACTTCTCAAGCAAATCAAGCAATAAACATTTATTCAGTGCCCGCTTGTGCCAGACACTATGCCAGATGCTGAACTCTTGCTGACTTGATGTTAGACCATGAGAGGACTTGTTCATAGATATGACAAGTCTAGCTAGTAAAGGCAGAGGTGAAACTCAAACCTGGGGATATAGAGGGAAAGCCCAGGGTTCCCTCATCTCTATCATGTTTCCTTGCAAAATCTTCTCCAAAATGGGACAAGATGTTGTCTAACCAGGACAGAACACAACAGGATGATCCCTTCCCTAGATCTAGCCATTGTGACTCTCATACCCTCCCAGCATCTTCTTCAGTCACACAACTTTCAATCATACCACTGATGCCAGGGGGCTTGCCCTCCTAGATAGACAAGCTTTGCCAGGTACATGAACCAACAAGGTGCTTTGAGGAATTAGAAGGCAGCCAAGTAAATTAAATTGCCACATTTACCTTGACCAGCACCTAATTCCCAGCCCTGGTACAGACAAACCAGAATATTGAGCCCATAAGTCTTGAGAACAGTAGTGCCCATATACCCCCCTAGACCAGTGATGGGCAAACTATGGCCTGCAGGCCAGATGCAGCCCCCTGAAATGTTCTATCCTTGTGACATTGTTCTTAATCTGACGAATACAATGAGTAGGATGCAATGCAATGAAACTTCAAAAGAGTTGCCTTAGAAACAGACTGACAGAGGAGCATTTCCTTTCCTTTGGCTCCTCTTTAAAAAGTTTGCCCATCACTGCCCTAGATCATAAGATTTGATTCCAGCCCCGTTCCCATGGCTATCGCAGTGCTGAAGCAAGAAGACTGACTTGGGAAGAGACTAGAGGCAACATGAGCCAGCTCAGTTTTGTTCCCATTGTCACTTTGATCAATTCCTGGAGCATAGTGGGCACTTAATAAGCTACTGTTGACTGTCTGACCATTGATGATCAATGGTCTGCAGAAATGGATGGAGACACCTTGTCTTACTCCTTTACTTTAATAAAACAGGGTACTATATGAAGAAGAAGAAGAAGAAGAAGAAGAAGAAGAAGAAGAAGAAGAAGAAGAAGAAGAAGAAGAAGAAGAAAGAAAGAAAGAAAGAAAGAAAGAAAGA
>NW_025364486.1:0-5650 GCF_016433145.1 Gracilinanus agilis | reverse complement strand
ATTTACCCCATTTTGTCTCTTTTCCCATTTCTCTTAGTATTAACCTCTTTTTTAACCTCTATTTTTATAATATTTATGCACATTTTTATGTGCATATATCTTGACATTTCATCCTATACAGTTTGTCACTGTTCCCTCTAAATATACTTTTTCTAACTATCCTGATGATGATAACAATTTTTTAGAGTTACACATATCTTTTCTTATAGGGATACAAATCATTTGAACTTATTGGGTCCCTTAAAAAAGTTTTGATTTTTTTGTTTTTTTTTCCACTCTCTTAATGACCTTTTGGTGATTCTCTTGAGTTCTGTGTTTAGACATCAAATTTTCTGTTCAAGTCCGATCTTTTCTTTATGAATGCTTATAAGTATCTATTTTATTTAATGACCATACTTTACCCTGAAAGAATATAGTCACTTTTGCTGGATAGTTGTTTCTTGGTTGTAGGCCTAGTTGCCTTGCTTTCTGGAATACCATATTCCATGCCTTCTGATCCCTGAAGAACTAATCTTAAGTGATATTTATGCAATGATTTGGAAGTGAGAAAAGGAATAAAGGCAATAAATGGAATAAAGGAATAAAATTTTTTTCATTTGCTTTTTATTCCATGTGTATCTCTATGCCTAGTATTTTAGAGATGAATTGTCTAATTCACTATTATGAAGGGAAGACCATAGGTTTTCATTCTCCTCTTTTCTTTTCAATCTCTGGATTTTCAATCTCATTCATTTCCCCCATGTCCTGTCCCCTTTTCAGCTACTTTTTATGTTTCTCCTCCCATCAGAATGTAAGCTTCTTATTTTAAAAATGTCTTTCTTTTTCCCCTTTTTATATACTCAGATCTTAGCACAGTATTTTTCACAAAATAGTACTTAATAAATCTTCCTTCCTTCATTCTTTCCTTCTCACTGACTTTAATTACCTTTAATTTACATATCTGGAACCCACAACTCAGAAATATTATCTGACTTCCAATATAATTTAAGGCAATATGCTTTAAATACCAGCTTGCCCACTTAGCTGTTTTGTGACCTTGGGGAAAGTCACTTAAATACTGAGAACCACAACTTCTTCATCTCTAAAATGGGGATAATAATTCTTGTTTTTTTGTTGAATGGCCATATAGGGTTATAATAAGAATGGAAAGAAATAATGCTTGTAAAATGCTTTATAAACATAACAGGTGCTAGGATCCTTTTCTCTTTCCTTTCCTTAGCATAGTGCCTGGTACATAGTAGATACTTAATACATTCTAGTTCCTTTTGAGTAAACAGGAAGTAAAGCAGTGTGTCAATGTCTGTGACAGATAACTGGTGGAAATAGTGGAAAGAAGAGGAGAAAAAGAAGGTGGCAAAGGGCAACCCTAGTTCTCAGAAAGAAGAGGATTTTGGAGCCATTGCTCTCATCTGCTGTAGAAGAAATGGCACTGAAAATAGAAAATAAAACTTAGACAATCATCAGGGTCTTGCTTGAGAAATTATGTAGACTGTGGAGCCATTAAGAGTGGCAAGTTATTCCCTATAAGTGACAGACATTGCTAATTTTAGATTTCTCATTACTCTTAGAACCATGTGCATTGGCAGTGATAAAGCTGATTCACTAAATTCTGCCTTCTTGTCAAGTCTATGGTTCATACATGCTTGTGCCATAAAATAATGATGGAAAGAAAATTAAGATAATTGCAGATGGCATTCATTTAAGGAAAAGATGGGGGTTATATTTTTCCTACTTTGATGTTTTATTTTCTTTACTCAAAAATGTTCAGTAAAATGTTACACTTCCAAAAGAAGCCCCCAAATGAAATTATTCTTACTCAGGCCAACTTGCCCAGGTTCAAACTGATAGCACACAGATGTATCATTGCAGATTTTTATAATAACCAATATTTATATAGTGCTATAGGAGCTCAGAGAAGAGATTACTTGTGAAGGTCTATATCAATGAAGAATGAAAGTGCATGGATAGATTGAAATTTGTACCATTAAAGGAAATACAATGAGAGGACCCCAGTTTTATTGAAATATTTACTTTCTCCCTAAGACCACTCATAATACTTCATAGTAAGTCAGGAATTGCTATGAGATATTGATGATATGATGGCAATCTTGATAAATTAGAAGTTTTGCTTATAGGCAATATAGTATATTGCTTGATAAGACCAACCTAGTAAAGAAAAAGTCATAACTGAAACTCTGGTAATCAGGTGATGATTTAATTGTATTTCTTTAGATCAGAGCACATAGGAAATGCAGGATTCCCTGATCTGGAGATGTAAGGGACCTCAGATACCATTCAATTAAATCTCATAATTTTACATGGAAGGAAATTAAATGCAATTGTTTATTCCCTTTACCCCTCTTAGAGAGATAGATCAGTAAGAGTCAGATCTTGTAAAGCCTTGATTGTCAGACTAGGGAGTTTAGAAATTAATTGTTCTAAATTATTGTTCCTATTGTAATAGAAAATCTGAGGCATTTTGATCAGATAGATGCAAATGTATGTTGTTGTTTTGTTGGAGGGGGGAAGGAGCACATTATTTTATAGAGATGAGGGTGAAGAAAATTTAGTGCCTAGGAGAATCTAGTTTATTGATATAGTCTAGATGTGAAGTGAGGAAAGACAAAATAATAGGGAATAGCACTGGGAAAATAATGGAAGGGATATATTACAGTGATCTTACACAAAAGATTCTTCATTTCTTTCTCCTATTACTTCTTGGTAAAAGGATCCATAAAAGCATCACAATCAATATACTTTTAGCCACTCAACTACTTTCTGAAGGAAAATGTTCTGCTCAGTAATGAGTTCTGGTTTTTCTGAAAGCCTCCCATAAACCAAATCAATTCACCACAAATATCAATACACTTTTAATTTCTGTAGAGTAAAAAAAAAAAGAATTCTAACCTCTAGATGATGGAACATTTATTTCGATTAAATGTAGAATTCTTCTCCTATCCCCCAAATATGATAACTGTATGTGTTTGCAATCATATCTCATGAGTATATTCAATGTTATTTGGCCATCCAAATCATATCATTACATTATTCTCCCTATTTACTGAGAGGTTAAAAAGCATAGAACTTAAGTTTAACATAATCTGTTCCTATGAACCTTAAAACATGATAGGAATTCCTGCTCTCTGATCATTCATCCCTGTTATAGACAGATAATGAAAGTCCAGAAATTTCAGTAATTTCTATTGTTTCTCATTATCATGACACCTGGATATCAGTTTTTATATATAAGCTTGGGAAGCAAAGGGACGAGTTTATTTATTTTAATTTAAAATTTTTTAATTTGAATATTTTCCCATAGTTACATATTTCATGCTCTTTCCCTTTCCTCCCAACCCCCACAAACACCAGCAGCCAATGCACAGTTCCACTGGGTTTTACATGTATCATTGATTAAGACCTAATTCCATATTATTGATAGTTGGAATAGAGGTATCATTTAGTGTCTACATCCCCAAAAATATCCCCATCAGCCCATGTGTTCAAGCAGTTGTTTTTCTTCTCTGTTTCTACCCCCACAATTCTTTCTCTGAATGTGTCTAGTTATCTTTCTCATAATTCCCTCAGGCTTGCTCTGGATCCTTGCATTGGTGCTAGTAGAGAAGTTAGTTATGTTTGATTGTACCACAGTGTATCAGTCTTTTTGTAAAATGTTCTCCTGGATCTGCTCCTTTCACTCTACATCAATTCCTGGGGGTCATTCCAGTTCACATGGAATTCCTCCAGTTCATTATTCCTTTCAGAGCAATAGTATTCCATCACCAACAGATACCCAATTTGTTCAGCCATTCCCCAATTGAAGTACCTTCCCTCATTTTCCAATTTTTTGCCACCACAAAGAGCAAGGCTATAAATATTTTTGTATAAATCTTTTTCCTTATTATCTCTTTGGGATATAAAAAAAGCAGTGCTATGGCTGGATCAAAAGGCAGAAAATCTTTTAAAATCCTTTGAGCATAGTTCCAAATTGCCATCTAGAATGGTTGGATCAATTCACAACACCACCAGCAATCCATCAATGTCCCAATTTTGCCACATCCCCTCCAACATTTATTACTTTTCTTTGGTGTCATTTTAGCCAATCTTCTAGACGTAAAGTGGTACATCAGATTGGTTTGATTTGCATTACTTCAATTATAAGAGATTTAGAGCACTTTTTTAATGTATTTGTTTCTAGTTTTGATATCTTTATCTGAAAATTGCTTATTCACATCCCTTGCCCATTTATGAATTGAGGAATGGCTCGATTTTTTGTACAATTGATTTAGCTCCTAATATATTTGAATAATTAGACTTTTGTCCAAGTTTTTGTTATAAAAACTTTTTTTCCAATTTGTTGCTTCCCTTGTAATTTTGGTGCCATTGGTTTAATTTGTTCAAACATTTTAGGATTAATGTAATCAAAGTTATTTTAAAATTTTTTCTAACTCTTGCTTGGTTTTAAAATCTTTCCTTTCCCAGAGACCTGACAAGTATACTATTCTGTACTCACCTAATTTACTTATGGTTTCCTTATTTACATTCAAGTCATTCACTCATTCTGAATTTACCTTGGTGTGAGATGTTGATCTAGTCCCAATCTCTCCCATACTGTATTCTAATTTTCCCAGCAGTTTTTGTAAAATAGTGGGTTTTTGTCCCAAAATCTGAGTTCTTTGAGTTTTTCATAGACTGTCTTACTGAGGTTATTTACCTAAAGTCTATTCCAGTGATCCTCCCTTCTGACTTTTTGTCAATATGATATTGTTTTGATGACTACTGTTTTATAGTACAGTTTAAGATCTGGTACGGCTAGGTCACCTCTCTTCAAATTTTTTTTCATCATGTCCCTTGATATTCTTGGTCTTTTGTTCTTCGAAATGAATGTTGTTGTAGTTTTTCTAATTCATTGATTAATTCATTAGTTCTTTTACTCTGGGTTTTATTAATTTCTCCTTTAATTTTTAGTGTTTCTAATTTAGTTTTTATCTGGGTATTTTTAATTAGTTCATTTTCTAGTTTTTTAATTTGCATGCCCAAATCATTAACCTCTGCCCTCTTTTATTTGTTAATATATGCAGTCAGTGAAATAAATTTTCCCCTTAGAACTATTTTGGCTACATCCTATAGGTTTTGGTAAGAAGTATCATCATTGTCACTGTCTTCAATGAAATTATTAATTGTTTCTATGATTTGTTCTTTCACTAAATTATTTTGGACAATTATATTATTTAATTTCCAATTAGTTTTTGGTTTGCCTCTCCATGTATCCTTGCTAATAACTATTTTTATTGCATTATGATCTAATAAGGGTGCATTTATTATTTCTGCTTTTCTGCATTTGTTTAGCGTGTTTCTATGCCCTAGTACATGGTCAATCTGTGTGAATGTTTCATGTGCCTCTGAAAAGAAGGTGTGTTCCTTTTTGTTCCTATTTATTTTTCTCTACATATCTATTAACTCTAATTTTTCTAGGATTTAATTCACCTATCTTATTTCTTTCTAATTTATTCTTTGGTTTGATTTATCTATATATGATAGGGGAAGGTTGAGGTCACCCACTAGTATAGTTTTGCTATCTATTTTGTCCTTGAGCTCCACTAGCTTCCTCTATAGAAATATAGAAATTTGGATGCTATGCCATATATATATA
>NW_025364485.1:0-6033 GCF_016433145.1 Gracilinanus agilis | reverse complement strand
TGAAATATACACACATGCATGTATATATGTTTATGTACATATATGTACAGCAAGAAAAGCGCAGACTGAAATATATACACATGTATGTATATATGTTTATGTACATGTATGTATAGGGATATGGATATGTGTATATATGTATACATATGTATACATGTATATGTCTTAATTCGATCAATTGGGGAATTGTTTCAATTGACCATATATGTTTGTAACAGATTTTGTTTTTCTTGCTTTTTTCAATGTTGGAAGTAGGTAGGAGAGAATTCTGAAATGAAAATAAAGTAAGACTGCATTTTTTAAAGTGCTAGTAGAGGATAATGAATCAGAAGAGGCACCTCCAAGGCTCTGACTTATGGATTTCGGAGATTACAAACTAATAAAATATCAGAACCAGAATGGCTTCTAGAACATAAAACATAGCACGTTAGATATGGGAGCAACCCTAGAATAGAGAAGGTCTGGAATGGAAGCAGCCATGGGCAAGCTCTTTCATCTCTTTGAACCTCAGTTTCTTTATCTGTAAAAAAGGGATTTGAACTAGTTTTCCTCTGAAATCTCTATTGACTCTAGATTGACAGTCCTACCAGAAGAGAAGAGTAAAATGAAGAGAAAATCTTGGGAAGAAAGAGAGTTCAAAATTCATCCTGTCCAGCCCTCTCATTTGACCAAATCAGTCAAGCAACAAAAATCAGCAAATATTATTAAGCATTAATTATGGGCAGGGCACTGTGCTAAGAAAGGAGAAATCCCCAAAAGGGGAGCTGAAAAGCTGAAAGGGAATAAGCAGAGGTGTTTGAGGGTGGATATGATGATGAAGTCAAGAGAATCAGAGATGACTGGTCTGGGTCCTTCTCCCAAATGGAGGTTCCAGGAAGAACTCACCAAGAAAAAAGTAGGCCAAAGGGGGTAGAATTGGGAGACTAAAAAAGAAACGGAGGTCCTGAGGAAAGGGGCATGAATACCATCACAGAGTGATCTAGCTGGAGAATCGTGGCTAGAACTTCGCTTCCCTGACATCCATTGATCCAATCATGCTCAAGCAATTTGGAAAGGAAAGCGCGCTGGGGTGGACCTGGTTCTAAATTAGGGAAAAGTGAGTCAGTTATTGGAAGATCCAAGAATGGACCTTCTGATTATGACTGAAGTAATCACTCTGAAAGGCTCATCATTATTGACATCATCACAGTTCTAATAACAGCTAGCATTTGTATAACGCTTTAAGATTCTCAAAGTATTTTCAATGTATTTTCTTATATGATCTTTACAGTAATCCTAGGGCAGTTATGGGCAAACTCTTTAAAGAGGGGCCAAAGGAAAGGAAATGCTCATCTGTCAAGCTGTTTCTAAGGCAACTCTTTTGAAGTTTCATTGTATCATAGCCTACTCATTGTATTCATCAGATTAGGAATAATGTCATGGGCCAGATAGAGCATTTCAGGGGGCAGCATCTGGCCCCCCAGGGAATAGTTTGCCCATCACTGTCCTAGAGAGTAGCTACTATTATTATTCCCATTTTACCTATGAGAAAATTGAGGCTAAAAGTGATTGTGACTTGCCTAGGGTCACACAGTTAAGAAATGTCTAAGTCAGTATTTGAACTCAGATCTTTTCTGACTCTAAGTCCCATACTCTATGTACTGGGCCATAAATGTCAGACAATTTATGTCAGACAAATGACCAGAGATCACATGTAGACCATAACACTCCTGAGCGCAGTCTGAAACAGATTAAAATGTAATTGGAAAATATTTAACAAAGTCACTAAAAATACAACAAAACACAAATAATATTACATTTTAATCTAAGTCAATTGGGAGCCTGCAGGGATCCTTATGTTAGTGCCTCCATGTCTATCTGAGTTTGACACTACTACCTACCTGAGGCTACCTCCTGTCTCTAATTCTATAATACATTAAGGATTTTTGTTGTTCAGTCATTTTTCAGTCCTGTCTGACTTTTAGTTATACAGTCCTGTCTAACATTTTTTTTAGCAAAGATACTATAGTTGTTTGCCATTTCCTTCTCCCATTCATTTTACAGATGAGGAAAACTGAGGCAAACAGGGTTAAGTGACTTGCCCAGGGTGACACAGTCAATAAGCATCTGAGATCAGATTTGAATTCAGACCTTACTGACTCCAGGCCCAGAACTCTATTCACTGTGCTGCCCACCTGCCCTACATTAAGTATTATAAAGGGTTCCTTTTGTTTGTTTGTTTTACAACAAAATGATGGAGGTCATTTAGTATTATAATTTCATTTTTACATACCAGGAAGCTGAGGTTCAGAGGGGGAAATGGCTTCTTCAAAGTTAAACAATTAGCAAATATGTCAGGATTCAAACATATGTCTTTATTAAGTGACTTTGATATTAACCTACTCTGAAGATCTTTCTGTTATGGTAGGACTACATTTGGAAAAATAGGTTCATTTTGCGGTATCATATTTTAGAGAGAGTATTGACAAGCTAGAGTGTATCATTAAAAAAATCTTTATCTATCTTAGAATTGATGACTCTAAGTTTTGGTTCCAAGGCAGAAGAGTGGAAAGGGCTAGGCAATTAGGTTTAAGTGACTTGTCCAGGGTCACATAGCTAGGAAGTGTCTGAGAACACATTTTAACCAAGAATCTCCCATTCCCAGACTTGGAACTCTATCCTCTGAGCCACCTTGCTGCCTCTAGCTAGGACGTATCTGGAAGAGGGCAAAAATGGTAGGGAGGGCAATGAGGACCATGTCATCCTGAACTGGAATTGATCATGTAAAGATGGTGTTAGATGAAGCCACATTGTGGTGTTACCATGGGTGGGGAAGCCCAAGACCTATCTCTATAAAAATATGCTTAGCTAGATGATTTAGATGGAAAGTCTTTAGAGAAACCATAAGCAATGGACCAAGATTATTGATCTAGATCCAATCAGAGACTTACAAGGGTCATGCAAATACTACTATTCCATCTGTTATCCAGTCCTAAGTTCCTCATTATTTATGCCACTCTAAGTAATGTTGCACTCTTGTAGATCGAGAGGAAGGCAGATAGTGTTCTCCCTCCTCCCATTTTAGGTACGACATGGACAATTTGTGGGGAGTTCAGAGGATGCTTATTGGGATGGGAATGAGCCTGGGTGTCATCCACACAAGGCTTGTCCAATTGAACTAGGAGTGGTTAGAAATGGAGAAGAGAAGATTGGGGTTCAGGTTTGAGGGTGGAGGGAGAACACAGATCAGTCTTCAAAGATCCGAAAGGCCACATTATATGTGGAAATAAGATTAGGGTTATTCTTTTTGGCCCTTGAGGGCAAAACTGGAAACTATGACTGACATCGTTTGGAGGAAAATTCAGACCTCAACAGGGACTACTATTTAAGACTGGAATGGGCTGCTTTGAGGAGATGAAACCTTGCTGGAGATATTATAATGGAGACTTGTATTTAGGTCCCAGCCTAATTCAATACCTTCCAGCTCTATGATTTTGTGATTCTTTGAATGCTACAGAGAGAAAGGAGAACACTAGAAACATGGATGGGGAAGGTAAAAAGGTATCTGGCTCATCAAATTTGGGGAGGCTAACTGGACTTTAAATGAAGGAGAGTGCTAGATTTGAAGTGAATTGTTCTAGTTCTAGCTCTGCGTGACCATAGACAGGTCACTGCTCCCCTTCTGCATCTCAGGCTCCTGTGTTGATAAAAATGAAGTATTTGACTAGGTGGCCTCTCAGCTTCCTCCTTGCTCTTCCGTTCTCTGAATCTAAATTAGGAGTATCTGCAGGTTGACACTAATCAGGCAAGCCTGGGGCACCAGTGATGCTCAAGTCATTGAATGTCAGAAATGGAAGGGACTTTATAAGGAAAGATATTCAATCACCTCATTTCCCACATGCGGAGAGGGAGGCCCAGAGATCTGCTTAAGGTCACAGGTATCAGAAGCAGAATTGGAACCTACAACCTCTGACTTCAAGTCTAGTGCTCTTTCAACCTTATCACATTTCCTCTGTTGGGTAGCAGAGCTGGTTAGCGGTTAATTCTCTGAACAAGAGTGAGCTGGCTCTCAACTCCAGGGGCCACGCTTTGGCCAGGTCTTGTTGCTTCTCTGCATATCTAATTTTTCTCAAGACTGTGGAGATGATAACATTTGCTGCTGCCTACGCACAGAGCTGTCGTGAGGCTCAGAGAGATAATGTTTGCAAAGCACTCAGAGCCCTGGGAAGGGAGGCGGGCGCCATGTAAACATAAAGTGTTGTGATTTTGCAAAACGTAATTCTCTGAGTTTTACCTACTTTCAGTTTTCCTTTTTTTTCCTCTTTAAAATGTTTTTGTTCCTTCATTAGCATCTCATTATTGTTACCCAGAATTTGGACAAGCTGGGTTGGGGTTTATTTTTGGTTTCCTAAAAAAAAAAAAAAAAAAAAATCAGACTCAGATATTCTGTTGATTCTCCATTATTTGTGTGGGTAGCAGGAAGAAAGAACTTAATTGTGGAGTGAGGCAAAAGGCTTGGGTTACAGCTTCTGGTCAGTTGTATGACCTTAGACAAGTAACCTCAGATTCCGTATTTGTAATATTTTGAATTAGATTATCTCTAAGGTATGATTCACTCTGACATCCTATCTTATATACTAAAGGTTTTCCCAGTTTTGATGTTCTATGTTTTAAAAGCACTTTCAAGTCAAATTTACTATGTGCTAAGGTCCTCCTAGCTCAGAAATTATGTGTTCTATTTACAAAAGTCACTTATAACTCTGATAAATTAACTAAGATTTACATAGCACTTATGATATAGACCAAGCTGTGTGCTAAGAGCTTTATAAATATTATTTGATCCACAAAACATCCCTGGAAGGTATGTGCTAGTATTATTCCTATTTTACAGATGGGAAAACTGAGGCAAAAACAAGGCCATACAATTAGCAAGTATCTAAGGCAAGATTTGAACTCAAGTGTTCCTGTATCTAGACTCAGCCTTTTATTGACTGTACCACCCAGTTGTCTCTAATTCTACCTTCTAAGATGACTTCCAGGTTTAACATTTTATATTCTACATTTTATAGATCTTTTCTCTTCTAACACTTTGGGTTCCATGTTCCTAGATCCTTTTTAGTTTTTAATATCCTTTGAAATCAAAATACTCTCTGTCCTTGGAAATTGTTTTAGTTTTGTGTATGATTATGGCTGAAGTTCTAGGTAGGAAATATTCTATAATCCAGAAGCTATTTGATCTAGCCCATACTCCCAAAGGGGCAGGTAAATGGCACAGTGGATAGAGTACTGGGCCTGGAGTCAAGAAGACTCATCTTTCCAAGTTCAAATATGGCCTTAGACAATTAGTAGCTATGTGATCTTGCACAAGTCACTTAATTCTGTTTGCCTCAGTTTCCTCATCTATAAAATGAACTGGAGAAGGAAATAGTAAACTACTCCAATATCTTTGCAAAGAAAATCCCAAAGGGGTCATGAAAAGTCAGACATGATTGAAATCACTAAACAATGGCATACCCCCTTAAGGAATATCCTCTACAATGTACTATCAAGTGGTCATTGGATCTTTGACTGAAGACTTATACTGAAGGAAGGAGCCCACTATATATTAAGGTAGCCCATTCCCTTTTGGGGTTGGGTAACTCTAAATGTTAGAGCTTTGCATCAAGTCTAATTTTGCCTCTTGGCAACTTCTATCTAAAGGCTCTGGCTGTGTCCTCTGGGGCCAAACAGAACAAGTCTATGGCCTTCTTCCATTTGGTAACTCTTTAGATGTGTGATTGAGGATGGTAACATTCACAAGGAAGGAAAAGGGAAATAAACCCCATAGAAAAGTCAGATAGTGAGTGATTGGCCTGCAGATTGTGAATTTACTATACTGGGAATGTTTCCTGGAATGAGAGTTAGAAGCCAGGTAGAACTTTCTGTGTTCCTTTAGAAAAATTAATTTACTTTTACTTCTCTATAGCCTGTATAGACACTGAAATGTTAACCCCTACTTTCCTTCTCTCTATTTCCTTTTATTTCTCTTCCTCCTCCTCCTCCTCCTCCTCCTCC
>NW_025364484.1:0-1236 GCF_016433145.1 Gracilinanus agilis | reverse complement strand
TGGAAATCATGATCATTTTTTTAAGTCCTCTGAGATGTGCTTTTAGGCTCCATTTGTATTACTTTCCATTGGCCATCCCATAGTTCTGAATCATTAATAATGGCATGGAAGAAAAATGTAAAGGACTTAGTTTCAAATATGCTGGTTGCTTTTACTAGCAAAGGAGATGCATTCTAATATATCGCTTTTTACTACTTCTCTGTACACCACTCTCCCGCAGAATCAAAGAAATTTTTAGTAATCACCGGAAACATATACACTAGTATTTTTCTACAATTCAGGTGCAGGAGAATGGTGAAGTTTGCTCAATTGGCCTTATATTCTCCCTAAAGATTTTCAGGGCTTCTAGTTTTCACTATAGCCAGCACTAGTTCTCCTAAATTCATCATCTCAATTTTCTTCTATTCATAGGCACCAGTAATCAACATAAATGGCATGATACCATAACAAAACTAAATATAAACTTGTCTTATATGGAATGAAGCCTAGAGAAGAACTCAGACCTAGCATCCCTTCCTCAACCTCTCATGGCCACTATTTTCCTGAATAAATCTTTCAAGGTTAAAGCCAAAACTTCTGGGAAGCTTTTATGCACATACTTCTTGTCCATGAGGAGGTCCAAGACCACAAGCTGGTCTTGACAAAGAAGTTACAAGTTTGTTGTATTTAATACTCATATAGATACAGATAAAAAAAGATATTCATATATGAGATGGGGGCACAAGGTTCCCTGGGCACCCCAAATCCCTGGAGGAATTGCAGGTCAAAGATTATATGAGGAATTTCCCAATCTTGCATCCTGACACTGTTGACTGGAGAAAGCCATCCCTAATGCAAGGAAAGTGATAGCTGAATAAACAAAGGATTCTCTGCCTCTCTTCTTTTAGATGCATTTACACTAGATTGATGATAGGGGTCTTAGCACAGAAGGATACCATCTGTTTGTATTTCAAACTTCACTAGGCTCCTCAAGATAGGCAACTCACCCACCTTTATGATCAGGACATCAAGAATGATGTATACCAGTACTTAGATCTCCACACTCCAAAGCACCTCACTATGTCACCTAATCACCCATATTAATACCCCTTGTTTATCCTCCTTATTTTCCCCTTCCCCACCTGTGTCTAAGTCACACAGACCCTATTCCTTTAGGATATAAAAGTCCTGGGCTCCTCTTCAGTGAAGCATTTTGATTCTGTACCTGCCTCCTGACCATTCATCTTAATAAATTTC
>NW_025364483.1:0-2430 GCF_016433145.1 Gracilinanus agilis | reverse complement strand
TAAATGGGCAAGAGACATGAATAGGCAATTTTCAGGTAAAGAAATCAAAAGTATCAATAAGTACATGAGAAAGTGTTCCAAATCTCTAATAATTAGAGAAATGCAAATCAAAACAACTCTGAGGTATCACCTCACACCTAGCAGATTGGCTAAAATGAAAGAAGGGGAGAGTAATGAATGTTTGAGGGGATGTGGCAAAATTGGGACATTAATGCATTGCTGGTGAAGTTGTGAACTGATCCAGCCATTCTGGCTGGCAATTTGGAATCATGCTCAAGGGGCTATAAAAGAATGCCTGCCCTTTGATCCAGCCATACCATTGCTGGGTTTGTACCCCAAAGAGATCATAGATAAACAAACTTGTACAAAAATATTTATAGCTGTGCTTTTTGTGGTGGCAACAAACTGGAAAAGGAGGTTATGTCCTTCAACTGGGGAATGGCTGAACAAATTATGGTATATGCTGGTGATGGAATACTATTGTGCTAAAAGGAATAACAAACTGGAGAAGTTCCAGGCAAACTGGAGAGACCTCCAGGAACTGATGCAGAGCGAAAGGAGCAGAGCCAGAAGAACACTGTACACAGAAACTGATATACTGTGGTAAAATAGAATGTAATGGGCTTCTGTACCAGCAACAATGCAATCACCCAGGACAGCTCTGAGGGATTTATGGTAAAGAAAACTACCCACATTCAGAGGAAGGACTGCAGGAGAGGAAACACATAAGAAAAGCAACTGCTTGAACGAATGGGTCGGGGTGGACATGATTGTGGATGTGGACTCGAAATTACCACACCAATGCAACCACCAACAATTTGGAAATAGGTCTTGATCAAGGACACATGACAAAACCAGTGGAAATGTGCGTTGGCCATGGGTGGGGGGAGTGCGGGGGGTGAAGGGGAAAGTAGGAGCATGAATCATGTAACCATGTTAAAAATGATTATTAATAAATGTTTAAAAAAACTTTCTAATAGTTAGAGCTGTCGAAAAATGGAATTCACCTCCTCAGAGACTAGTAATACTCTGACCCTGGGGATGTTCAAGCAGAAAATAGGTATGTGTCCAGAATTTTAAAGAAGGGACTTATATATCCAGCTGAATAGTGACTCCAAAGTCCCTTCTTACTCAAAGATTTTCTCATCTTAATATCTCATTGCTCTCTATAACATCTGTAGGAGATAAATAAAAGAAAAGAAGCTTGATTCCTATGTAGAAAGAAAGATAAAGATAAATAAATACTTAATTGGTCAAAAGGTTTCCTATCAACAGTACAATCAGGAAGACAAGTTTGGTCTCAACATCTTGGAGCACAGAGTGTGTACATCAGTTCAGGCTGCTCAAAGATACCAAACCAGCTCTAATTCAATGACTTAGCTGGGAAATTCTGGAACTCATTTGCCCCTTCCTTAATTGTTACCCCTAATATTTTATTTCTTTCTTCCATGTTAAACTTTATAGATCCTTTGCCACATTTTTTGGATAAGCCAGACTCTCTCACACATTCTCCTTTTGTGAGTTCTGGCAACTCAGATTTTTTTAAAAAAGGAAAAAGGGGAAAAAAAAAGCCCAGAAGTCGTTGCTGCCAGAAGGCATTTGCATCCGCTCTGGTCACATCAGGGAGGGAATGTGTTCCCTAGAACGCTGGTATTGGAGCTTCATGAAAGAAAATGTTCCAATAAACCAAAGCTAACGAATTCCCCAGTGTCTCCAAAAACCAATCACCAAGGGCCATTCAACAAGGTGGCCTTTGGACATAGCAGATCATCTTCAATGTACAGAACTTTTTTCTTTTCCTACCAACCCAGCCAAGAAACTGCCCAACTTTGTTTTCCAAATTGCAGACTGCCACATGGTGATTTAACATATGGCATTGATGAAACCCTGGCCTGGCATTTCCTCCAATTCTCCTACAACTGATTACCAGACTTTATGGAACCAAGTTGGCTACTACAGAGAAGTCTTGTATACTGCGCTCTGGATAGCTTTGACTCATGCTTGTCCAGCTGCTCTTTTTCTATTTATTGTAATGTCTTACTCAAGCCCTTTGGTCATTGATGGTCTGCCAGGCTGAATGTTCAGCCAGGGAAATTAACTGATAACACAGGGCCAATGCTTCATTGCTATGGACTCAAAACATTGTAGTTATACCAAAGGATACTGACATTTATGATCTTCCAATTCTAGACTCCATTCCAACAGAAGAAGAAATCCAACAGTTGGTAGATGGCAAGGAGCTGTTCTTCAACATTTCAGAGAGAGGGAGAGGGAGAATTGGAAAGGAAGAGAGGGAGGGAGGGAAATGGGAGGGGGAGAGAGATAGAGAAGGAGGGAGGGAAGGAGAAAGGGAAAGGGGAGGAGAGAGAGAGAGAGAAAGAGACAGAGACAGAGAGAGAGAGAGAGAGAGAGAGAGAGAGAGAGAGAGAG